>NW_027514766.1:0-127246 GCF_048772815.1 Callospermophilus lateralis | reverse complement strand
CTACATCAAGAGGAATCAAACCTTAGAGGATAGAACGTAGAACTACTGTATTGTGTCAAGTTTCAAGAAGCTAGCACAAACCGTGTTTGATTTAAAGTTCTAACTGCATGTGTCAATATAGGAGAAAACAGAATGAAACGTAAAAATTCAAACTATTCTTGCAAACGAATGCTTCAACCTAGAAGAACAAAACTTGGGCATCCAAGTGGGAATGGTGTACTGATCATTACTGGAATGTCATCATGAAGTCGGAAGAAAAAATATATGTTGAGATTTCAGGAGACTGTAGTTTTTTGAAAGCTTTGCAACCCCTTTCAATTGAAGTGTTATTCGCCAGTCCTGCATTAGGCTACATCAAGAGGAAACAAACCTTAGAGATAGAACGCTAGAACTACTTTATTGTGTCAAGTTTCAAGAAGCTAGCACAAACCGTGTTTGATTTAGAGTTCTACTGCATCTGTCAATATAGGAGAAAACAGAGTGAAACCTAGAAAATTCAAAGTGTTACTGCAAACGAATTCATCAACCTAGGAGAATGAAACCTTGGGCATCCAATTTGATTGGTGTACTGCTCATTACTTGGAAATTATCACGAAGGTCGAAGAAAAAATATATGCTGTGAGATTTCAGGAGACTGTAGTTTTTTGGCAGCCTAACAACGGCCTTTCATTGAAAGTGTTATTCGCCAGTCTCTGCTTAAGGCTACATCAATGGACAACAAACCTTAAGGAGATAGAATGTAGAACTACTTTATTGTGTCAAGTTTCAAGAAGCTAGCACCACACGTGTATGATTTAGAGTTTGAACTGCATTTGTCAATATAGGAGAAAACAGAGTGAAACCTAAAAATTCAAACTGTTACTGCAAACGAATGCTTCAACCGTAGGAGAATGAAACTTGAGCATCCAAGTTGGGATTTGGTGTACTGCTCATTACTTGAAAGTATCATGAATATAATATATGCTGTGATTTCAGAAGACTGTAGTTTTTTGGCAGCCTAACAACGCCTTTCATTGTATGAGTTATTCTCCAGTCTCTGCTTAAGGCTACATCAAGACGAAACAAACCTTAGAGATAGATAGAACGTAGAACTACTGTATTGTGTCAAGTTTCAAGAAGCTAGCACAAACTGTGATTGATTTAGAGTTCGAACTGCATCTGTCAATATAGGAGAAAACAGAGTGAAACCTAATAATTCAAACTGTTACTGCAAACGAATGCTTCAACCTAGGAGAACGAAACTTGGGCATCCAAGTTTGATTTGTGTACTGCTCATTACTTGAAAGTATCATGAAGGTCGGAAGAAAAAATATATGTTGTCATTTCTGGAGACTGTAGTTTTTTGGCAGCCTAACAACGCCATTCATTGAATGAGTTATTCTCCAGTCTCTGCTTAAGGCTACATCAAGACGAAACAAACCTTATAGATAGATAGAACGTAGAACTACTGTATTGTGTCAAGTTTCAACAAGCTAGCATAAACCGTGTTTGATTTAGAGTTCGAACTACATCTGTCAATATAGGAGAAAACAGAGTGAAACCTAAAAATTCAAACTGTTACTGCAAACGAATGCTTCAACCTAGGAGAACGAAACTTGGGCATCCAAGTTTGATTGGTGTACTGCTCATTACTTGAAAGCATCATGAAGGTCGGAAGAAAAAATATATGTTGTCATTTCAGGAGACTGTAGTTTTTTGGCAGCCTACAACACCATTCATTGAATGAGTTATTCTCCAGTCTCTGCTTAAGGCTACATCAAGAGGAAACAAACCGTACAGATAGAACGTAGAACTACTGTATTGTGTCAAGTTTCAAGAAGCTAGCACAAACCGTGTTGATTTAGAGTTAGAACTGCATCTGTCAATATAGGAGAAAACAGAGTGAAACCTAAAAATTCAAACTGTTACTGCAAACGAATGCTTCAACCTAGAAGAACGAAACTAGGGCATCCAAGTTTAATTGGTGTACTGCTCATTACTTGAAAGTATCATGAAGGTCGGAAGAAAAAATATGTGTTGTGATTTCAGGAGACTGTAGTTTTTTGGCAGCCTAACAACGCCTTTCATTGAATGAGTTATTCTCCAGTCTCTGCTTAAGGCTACATCAAGAGGAAACAAACCTTAGAGATAGAACGTAGAACTACTGTATTGTGTCAAGTTTCAAGAAGCTAGCACAAACCGTGTTGATTTAGAGTTCGAACTGCATCTGTCAATATAGGAGAAAACAGAGTGAAACCTAAAAATTCAAACTGTTCCTGGAAACGAATGCTTCAATCAAGGTGAACTAAACTTGGGCATCCAAGTGGGATTGGTGTACTGATCATTACGTGAATGTATCATGAAGATTGGATGAAAAAATATATGTTGAGATTTCAGGAGACTCTAGTGTTTGAAAGTTTGGCAACCCCTTTCCATATAAGTGTAATTCGCAGTCCCTGCATTAGGCTACATCAAGAGGAAAGAAAACTTAGAGATAGAACGTAGAACTACTGTATTGTGTCAAGTTTCAAGAAGCTAGCACAAACTGTGTTTGATTTACAGTTCGAACTGCATCTGTCAATATAGGAGAAAACAGAGTAAAACCTAAAAATTCAAACTGTTACTGCAAACGAATGCTTCAACCTAGGAGAACGAAACTTGGGCATCCAAGTTTGATTGGTGTACTGCTCATTACTTGAAAGTATCATGAAGGTCGGAAGAAAAAATATGTGTTGTGATTTCAGGAGACTGTAGTTTTGTGGCAGCCTAACAACGCCTTTCATTGAATGAGTTATTCTCCAGTCTCTGCTTAAGGCTACATCAAGAGGACTCAAACCTCAGAGATAGAACGTAGAACTACTGTATTGTGTCAAGTTTCAAGAAGCTAGCACAAACCGTGTTGATTTAGAGTTCTAACTGCATGTGTCAATATAGGAGAAAACAGATTGAAACGTAAAAATTCAAATTGTTCTTGCAAACGAATGCTTCAACCTAGGAGAATGAAACTAGGGCATCCAAGTTTGATTGGTGTACTGCTCATTACTTGAAAGTATCATGAAGGTCGGAAGAAAAAATATATGTTGTGATTTCAGGAGACTGTAGTTTTTTGGCAGCCTAACAAAGCCTTTCATTGAATGAGTTATTCTCCAGTCTCTGCTTAAGGCTACATCAAGAGGAAACAAACCTTAGAGATAGAACGTAGAACTACTGTATTGTGTCAAGTTTCAAGAAGCTAGCACAAACCGTGTTGATTTAGAGTTCGAACTGCATCTGTCAATATAGGAGAAAACAGAATGAAACCTAAAAATTCAAACTGTTCCTGGAAACGAATGCTTCAATCAAGGAGAACTAAAGTTGGGCATCCAAGTGGGATTCATGTACTGATCATTTCGTGAATGTATCATGAAGATTGGATGAAAAAATATATGTTGAGATTTCAGGAGACTCTAGTGTTTGGAAGTTTGGCAACCCCTTTCCATATAAGTGTTATTCGCAGTCCCTGCATTAGGCTACATCAAGAGGAAACAAAACTTAGAGATAGAAGGTAGAACTACTGTATTGTGTCAAGTTTCAAGAAGCTAGCACACACTTTGTTTGATTTAGAGTTCGAACTGCATCTGTCAATATAGGAGAAAACAGAGTGAAACCTAAAAATTCAAACTGTTACTGCAAACGAATGCTTCAACCTAGGAGAACGAAACTTGGGTATCCAAGTTTGATTTGTGTACTGCTCATTACTTGAAAGTATCACGAAGGTCGGAAGAAAAAATATATGCTGTGATTTCAGGAGACTGTAGTTTTTTGGCAGCCTAACAACGCCTTTCATTGTATGAGTTATTCTCCAGTCTCTGCTTAAGGCTACATCAAGACGAAACAACCCTTAGAGATAGATAGAACGTAGAACTACTGTATTGTGTCAAGTTTCAAGAAGCTAGCACAAACCGTGTTGATTTAGAGTTCGAACTGCATCTGTCAATATAGGAGAAAACAGAGTGAAACCTAAAAATTCAAACTTTTCCTGGAAACGAATGCTTCAATCAAGGAGAACTAAACTTGGGCATCCAAGTGGGATTGGTGTACTGATCATTACGTGAATGTATCATGAAGATTGGATGAAAAAATATATGTTGAGATTTCAGGAGACTCTAGTGTTTGGAAGTTTGGCAACCCCTTTCCATATAAGTGTTATTCGCAGTCCCTGCATTAGGCTACATCAAGAGGAAACAAAACTTAGAGATAGAACGTAGAACTACTGTATTGTGTCAAGTTTCAAGAAGCTAGCACACACTTTGTTTGATTTAGAGTTCGAACTGCATCTGTCAATATAGGAGAAAACAGAGTGAAACCTAAAAATTCAAACTGTTACTGCAAACGAATGCTTCAACCTAGGAGAACGAAACTTGGGCATCCAAGTTTGATTTGTGTACTGCTCATTACTTGAAAGTATCACGAAGGTCGGAAGAAAAAATATATGCTGTGATTTCAGGAGACTGTAGTTTTTTGGCAGCCTAACAACGCCTTTCATTGAATGAGTTATTCTCCAGTCTCTGCTTAAGGCTACATCAAGACGAAACAAACCTTAGAGATAGATAGAACGTAGAACAACTGTATTGTGTCAAGTTTCAACAAGCTAGCATAAACCGTGTTTGATTTAGAGTTCGAACTACATCTGTCAATATAGGAGAAAACAGAGTGAAACCTAAAAATTCAAACTGCTACTGCAAACGAATGCTTCAACCTAGGAGAACGAAACTTGGGCATCCAAGTTTGATTGGTGTACTGCTCATTACTTGAAAGTATGATGAAGGTCGGAAGAAAAAATATATGTTGTCATTTCAGGAGACTGTAGTTTTTTGGCAGCCTAACAACGCCATTCATTGAATGAGTTATTCTCCAGTCTCTGCTTAAGGCTACATCAAGAGGAAACAAACCGTACAGATAGAACGTAGAACTACTGTATTGTGTCAAGTTTCAAGAAGCTAGCCCAAACCGTGTTGATTTAGAGTTAGAACTGCCTCTGTCAATATAGGAGAAAAGAGAGTGAAAACTAAAAATTGAAACTGTTACTGCAAACGAATGCTTCAACCTAGAAGAACGAAACTAGGGCATCCAAGTTTGATTGGTGTACTGCTCATTACTTGAAAGTATCATGAAGGTTGGAAGAAAAAATAATTGTTGTGATTTCAGGAGACTGTAGTTTTGTGGCAGCCTAACAACGCCTTTCATTGAATGAGTTATTCTCCAGTCTCTGCTTAAGGCTACATCAAGAGGAAACAAACCTTAGAGATAGAACGTAGAACTACTGTATTGTGTCAAGTTTCAAGAAGCTAGCACAAACCGTGTTGATTTAGAGTTCGAACTGCATCTGTCAATATAGGAGAAAACAGAGTGAAACCTAAAAATTCAAACTGTTCCTGGAAACGAATGCTTCAATCAAGGAGAACTAAACTTGGGCATCCAAGTGGGATTGGTGTACTGATCATTACGTGAATGTATCATGAAGATTGGATAAAAAATATATGCTGAGATTTCAGGAGACTCTAGTGTTTGGAAGTTTGGCAACCCCTTTCCATATAAGTGTTATTCGCAGTCCCTGCATTAGGCTACATCAAGAGGAAACAAAACTTAGAGATAGAAGGTAGAACTACTGTATTGTGTCAAGTTTCAAGATGCTAGCACACACTTTGTTTGATTTAGAGTTCGAACTGCATCTGTCAATATAGGAGAAAACAGAGTGAAACCTAAAAATTCAAACTGTTACTGCAAACGAATGCTTCAACCTAGGAGAACGAAACTTGGGCATCCAAGTTTGATTTGTGTACTGCTCATTACTTGAAAGTATCACGAAGGTCGGAAGAAAAAATATATGCTGTGATTTCAGGAGACTGTAGTTTTTTGGCAGCCTAACAACGCCTTTCATTGTATGAGTTATTCTCCAGTCTCTGCTTAAGGCTACATCAAGATGAAACAAACCTTAGAGATAGATAGAACGTAGAACTACTGTATTGTGTCAAGTTTCAACAAGCTAGCATAAACCGTGTTTGATTTAGAGTTCGAACTGCATCTGTCAATATAGGAGAAAACAGAGTAAAACCTAAAAATTCAAACTGTTACTGCAAACGAATGCTTCAACCTAGGAGAACGAAACTTGGGCATCCAAGTTTGATTGGTGTACTGCTCATTACTTGAAAGTATCATGAAGGTCGGAAGAAAAAATATATGTTGTCATTTCAGGAGACTGTAGTTTTTTGGCAGCCTAACAACGCCATTCATTGAATGAGTTATTCTCCAGTCTCTGCTTAAGGCTATATCAAGAGGAAACAAACCGTACAGATAGAACGTAGAACTACTGTATTGTGTCAAGTTTCAAGAAGCTAGCACAAACCGTGTTGATTTAGAGTTAGAACTGCATCTGTCAATATAGGAGAAAACAGAGTGAAACCTAAAAATTCAAACTGTTACTGCAAACGAATGCTTCAACCTAGAAGAACGAAACTAGGGCATCCAAGTTTGATTGGTGTACTGCTCATTACTTGAAAGTATCATGAAGGTCGGAAGAAAAAATATGTGTTGTGATTTCAGGAGACTGTAGTTTTGTGGCAGCCTAACAACGCCTTTCATTGAATGAGGTATTCTCCAGTCTCTGCTTAAGGCTACATCAAGAGGAAACAAACCTTAGAGATAGAACGTAGAACTTCTGTATTGTGTCAAGTTTCAAGAAGCTAGCACAAACCGTGTTGATTTAGAGTTCGTACTGCATCTGTCAGTATAGGAGAAAACAGAGTGAAACCTAAAAATTCAAACTGTTCCTGGAAACGAATGCTTCAATCAAGGAGAACTAAACTTGGGCATCCAAGTGGGATTGGTGTACTGATCTTTACGTGAATGTATCATGAAGATTGGATGAAAAAATATATGTTGAGATTTCAGGAGACTCTAGTGTTTGGAAGTTTGGCAACCCCTTTCCATATAAGTGTTATTTGCAGTCCCTGCATTAGGCTACATCAAGAGGAAACAAAACTTAGAGATAGAACGTAGAACTACTGTATTGTGTCAAGTTTCAAGAAGCTAGCACAAACTGTGTTTGATTTACAGTTCGAACTGCTTCTGTCAATATAGGAGAAAACAGAGTAAAACCTAAAAATTCAAACTGTTACTGCAAACGAATGCTTCAACCTAGGAGAACGAAACTTGGGCATCCAAGTTTGATTGGTGTACTGCTCATTACTTGAAAGTATCATGAAGGTCGGAAGAAAAAATATGTGTTGTGATTTCAGGAGACTGTAGTTTTGTGGCAGCCTAACAACGCCTTTCATTGAATGAGTTATTCTCCAGTCTCTGCTTAAGGCTACATCAAGAGGACTCAAACCTCAGAGATAGAACGTAGAACTACTGTATTGTGTCAAGTTTCAAGAAGCTAGCACAAACCGTGTTGATTTAGAGTTCTAACTACATGTGTCAATATAGGAGAAAACAGATTGAAACGTAAAAATTCAAATTGTTCTTGCAAACGAATGCTTCAACCTAGGAGAATGAAACTGGGGCATCCAAGTTTGATTGGTGTACTGCTCATTACTTGAAAGTATCATGAAGGTCGGAAGAAAAAATATATGTTGTGATTTCAGGAGACTGTAGTTTTTTGGCAGCCTAACAAAGCCTTTCATTGAATGAGTTATTCTCCAGTCTCTGCTTAACGCTACATCAAGAGGAAACAAACCTTAGAGATAGAACGTAGAACTACTGTATTGTGTCAAGTTTCAAGAAGCTAGCACAAACCGTGTTGATTTAGAGTTCGAACTGCATCTGTCAATATAGGAGAAAACAGAATGAAACCTAAAAATTCAAACTGTTCCTGGAAACGAATGCTTCAATCAAGGAGAACTAAAGTTGGGCATCCAAGTGGGATTCATGTACTGATCATTTCGTGAATGTATCATGAAGATTGGATGAAAAAATATATGTTGAGATTTCAGGAGACTCTAGTGTTTGGAAGTTTGGCAACCCCTTTCCATATAAGTGTTATTCGCAGTCCCTGCATTAGGCTACATCAAGAGGAAACAAAACTTAGAGATAGAAGGTAGAACTACTGTATTGTGTCAAGTTTCAAGAAGCTAGCACACACTTTGTTTGATTTAGAGTTCGAACTGCATCTGTCAATATAGGAGAAAACAGAGTGAAACCTAAAAATTCAAACTGTTACTGCAAACGAATGCTTCAACCTAGGAGAACGAAACTTGGGTATCCAAGTTTGATTTGTGTACTGCTCATTACTTGAAAGTATCACGAAGGTCGGAAGAAAAAATATATGCTGTGATTTCAGGAGACTGTAGTTTTTTGGCAGCCTAACAACGCCTTTCATTGTATGAGTTATTCTCCAGTCTCTGCTTAAGGCTACATCAAGACGAAACAACCCTTAGAGATAGATAGAACGTAGAACTACTGTATTGTGTCAAGTTTCAAGAAGCTAGCACAAACCGTGTTGATTTAGAGTTCGAACTGCATCTGTCAATATAGGAGAAAACAGAGTGAAACCTAAAAATTCAAACTTTTCCTGGAAACGAATGCTTCAATCAAGGAGAACTAAACTTGGGCATCCAAGTGGGATTGGTGTACTGATCATTACGTGAATGTATCATGAAGATTGGATGAAAAAATATATGTTGAGATTTCAGGAGACTCTAGTGTTTGGAAGTTTGGCAACCCCTTTCCATATAAGTGTTATTTGCAGTCCCTGCATTAGGCTACATCAAGAGGAAACAAAACTTAGAGATAGAACGTAGAACTACTGTATTGTGTCAAGTTTCAAGAAGCTAGCACACACTTTGTTTGATTTAGAGTTCGAACTGCATCTGTCAATATAGGAGAAAACAGAGTGAAACCTAAAAATTCAAACTGTTACTGCAAACGAATGCTTCAACCTAGGAGAACGAAACTTGGGCATCCAAGTTTGATTTGTGTACTGCTCATTACTTGAAAGTATCACGAAGGTCGGAAGAAAAAATATGTGTTGTGATTTCAGGAGACTGTAGTTTTTTGGCAGCCTAACAACGCCTTTCATTGAATGAGTTATTCTCCAGTCTCTGCTTAAGGCTACATCAAGACGAAACAAACCTTAGAGATAGATAGAACGTAGAACTACTGTATTGTGTCAAGTTTCAACAAGCTAGCATAAACCGTGTTTGATTTAGAGTTCGAACTACATCTGTCAATATAGGAGAAAACAGAGTGAAACCTAAAAATTCAAACTGCTACTGCAAACGAATGCTTCAACCTAGGAGAACGAAACTTGGGCATCCAAGTTTGATTGGTGTACTGCTCATTACTTGAAAGTATGATGAAGGTCGGAAGAAAAAATATATGTTGTCATTTCAGGAGACTGTAGTTTTTTGGCAGCCTAACAACGCCATTCATTGAATGAGTTATTCTCCAGTCTCTGCTTAAGGCTACATCAAGAGGAAACAAACCGTACAGATAGAACGTAGAACTACTGTATTGTGTCAAGTTTCAAGAAGCTAGCCCAAACCGTGTTGATTTAGAGTTAGAACTGCCTCTGTCAATATAGGAGAAAACAGAGTGAAAACTAAAAATTGAAACTGTTACTGCAAACGAATGCTTCAACCTAGAAGAACGAAACTAGGGCATCCAAGTTTGATTGGTGTACTGCTCATTACTTGAAAGTATCATGAAGGTTGGAAGAAAAAATATGTGTTGTGATTTCAGGAGACTGTAGTTTTGTGGCAGCCTAACAACGCCTTTCATTGAATGAGTTATTCTCCAGTTTCTGCTTAAGGCTACATCAAGAGGAAACAAACCTTAGAGATAGAACGTAGAACTACTGTATTGTGTCAAGTTTCAAGAAGCTAGCACAAACCGTGTTGATTTAGAGTTCGAACTGCATCTGTCAATATAGGAGAAAACAGAGTGAAACCTAAAAATTCAAACTGTTCCTGGAAACCAATGCTTCAATCAAGGAGAACTAAACTTGGGCATCCAAGTGGGATTGGTGTACTGATCATTACGTGAATGTATCATGAAGATTGGATGAAAAAATATATGTTGAGATTTCAGGAGACTCTAGTGTTTGGAAGTTTGGCAACCCCTTTCCAAATAAGTGTTATTCGCAGTCCCTGCATTAGGCTTCATCAAGAGGAAACAAAACTTAGAGATAGAAGGTAGAACTACTGTATTGTGTCAAGTTTCAAGAAGCTAGCACACACTTTGTTTGATTTAGAGTTCGAAATGCATCTGTCAATATAGGAGAAAACAGAGTGAAACCTAAAAATTCAAACTGTTACTGCAAACGAATGCTTCAACCTAGGAGAACGAAACTTGGGCATCCAAGTTTGATTTGTGTACTGCTCATTACTTGAAAGTATCACGAAGGTCGGAAGAAAAAATATATGCTGTGATTTCAGGAGACTGTAGTTTTTTGGCAGCCTAACAACGCCATTCATTGAATGAGTTATTCTCCAGTCTCTGCTTAAGGCTACATCAAGATGAAACAAACCTTAGAGATAGATAGAACGTAGAACTACTGTATTGTGTCAAGTTTCAACAAGCTAGCATAAACCGTGTTTGATTTAGAGTTCGAACTGCATCTGTCAATATAGGAGAAAACAGAGTAAAACCTAAAAATTCAAACTGTTACTGCAAACGAATGCTTCAACCTAGGAGAACGAAACTTGGGCATCCAAGTTTGATTGGTGTACTGCTCATTACTTGAAAGTATCATGAAGGTCGGAAGAAAAAATATGTGTTGTGATTTCAGGAGACTGTAGTTTTGTGGCAGCCTAACAACGCCTTTCATTGAATGAGTTATTCTCCAGTCTCTGCTTAAGGCTACATCAAGAGGACTCAAACCTCAGAGATAGAACGTAGAACTACTGTATTGTGTCAAGTTTCAAGAAGCTAGCACAAACCGTGTTGATTTAGAGTTCTAACTACATGTGTCAATATAGGAGAAAACAGATTGAAACGTAAAAATTCAAATTGTTCTTGCAAACGAATGCTTCAACCTAGGAGAATGAAACTGGGGCATCCAAGTTTGATTGGTGTACTGCTCATTACTTGAAAGTATCATGAAGGTCGGAAGAAAAAATATATGTTGTGATTTCAGGAGACTGTAGTTTTTTGGCAGCCTAACAAAGCCTTTCATTGAATGAGTTATTCTCCAGTCTCTGCTTAACGCTACATCAAGAGGAAACAAACCTTAGAGATAGAACGTAGAACTACTGTATTGTGTCAAGTTTCAAGAAGCTAGCACAAACCGTGTTGATTTAGAGTTCGAACTGCATCTGTCAATATAGGAGAAAACAGAATGAAACCTAAAAATTCAAACTGTTCCTGGAAACGAATGCTTCAATCAAGGAGAACTAAAGTTGGGCATCCAAGTGGGATTCATGTACTGATCATTTCGTGAATGTATCATGAAGATTGGATGAAAAAATATATGTTGAGATTTCAGGAGACTCTAGTGTTTGGAAGTTTGGCAACCCCTTTCCATATAAGTGTTATTCGCAGTCCCTGCATTAGGCTACATCAAGAGGAAACAAAACTTAGAGATAGAAGGTAGAACTACTGTATTGTGTCAAGTTTCAAGAAGCTAGCACACACTTTGTTTGATTTAGAGTTCGAACTGCATCTGTCAATATAGGAGAAAACAGAGTGAAACCTAAAAATTCAAACTGTTACTGCAAACGAATGCTTCACCTAGGAGAACGAAACTTGGGTATCCAAGTTTGATTTGTGTACTGCTCATTACTTGAAAGTATCACGAAGGTCGGAAAGAAAAAATATATGCTGTGATTTCAGGAGACTGTAGTTTTTTGGCAGCCTAACAACGCCTTTCATTGTATGAGTTATTCTCCAGTCTCTGCTTAAGGCTACATCAAGACGAAAACAACCCTTAGAGATAGATAGAACGTAGAACTACTGTATTGTGTCAAGTTTCAAGAAGCTAGCACAAACCGTGTTGATTTAGAGTTCGAACTGCATCTGTCAATATAGGAGAAAACAGAGTGAAACCTAAAAATTCAAACTTTTCCTGGAAACGAATGCTTCAATCAAGGAGAACTAAACTTGGGCATCCAAGTGGGATTGGTGTACTGATCATTACGTGAATGTATCATGAAGATTGGATGAAAAAATATATGTTGAGATTTCAGGAGACTCTAGTGTTGGAAGTTTGGCAACCCCTTTCCATATAAGTGTTATTTGCAGTCCTGCATTAGGCTACATCAAGAGGAAACAAAACTTAGAGATAGAACGTAGAACTACTGTATTGTGTCAAGTTTCAAGAGCTAGCACACACTTTGTTTGATTTAGAGTTCGAACTGCATCTGTCAATATAGGAGAAAACAGAGTGAAACCTAAAAATTCAAACTGTTACTGCAAACGAATGCTTCAACCTAGGAGAACGAAACTTGGGCATCCAAGTTTGATTTGTGTACTGCTCATTACTTGAAAGTATCACGAAGGTCGGAAGAAAAAATATGTGTTGTGATTTCAGGAGACTGTAGTTTTTTGGCAGCCTAACAACGCCTTTCATTGAATGAGTTATTCTCCAGTCTCTGCTTAAGGCTACATGAAGACGAAACAAACCTTAGAGATAGATAGAACGTAGAACTACTGTATTGTGTCAAGTTTCAACAAGCTAGCATAAACCGTGTTTGATTTAGAGTTCGAACTACATCTGTCAATATAGGAGAAAACAGAGTGAAACCTAAAAATTCAAACTGCTACTGCAAACGAATGCTTCAACCTAGGAGAACGAAACTTGGGCATCCAAGTTTGATTGGTGTACTGCTCATTACTTGAAAGTATGATGAAGGTCGGAAGAAAAAATATATGTTGTCATTTCAGGAGACTGTAGTTTTTTGGCAGCCTAACAACGCCATTCATTGAATGAGTTATTCTCCAGTCTCTGCTTAAGGCTACATCAAGAGGAAACAAACCGTACAGATAGAACGTAGAACTACTGTATTGTGTCAAGTTTCAAGAAGCTAGCCAAACCGTGTTGATTTAGAGTTAGAACTGCCTCTGTCAATATAGGAGAAAACAGAGTGAAAACTAAAAATTGAAACTGTTACTGCAAACGAATGCTTCAACCTAGAAGAACGAAACTAGGGCATCCAAGTTTGATTGGTGTACTGCTCATTACTTGAAAGTATCATGAAGGTTGGAAGAAAAAATATGTGTTGTGATTTCAGGAGACTGTAGTTTTGTGGCAGCCTAACAACGCCTTTCATTGAATGAGTTATTCTCCAGTTTCTGCTTAAGGCTACATCAAGAGGAAACAAACCTTAGAGATAGAACGTAGAACTACTGTATTGTGTCAAGTTTCAAGAAGCTAGCACAAACCGTGTTGATTTAGAGTTCGAACTGCATCTGTCAATATAGGAGAAAACAGAGTGAAACCTAAAAATTCAAACTGTTCCTGGAAACCAATGCTTCAATCAAGGAGAACTAAACTTGGGCATCCAAGTGGGATTGGTGTACTGATCATTACGTGAATGTATCATGAAGATTGGATGAAAAAATATATGTTGAGATTTCAGGAGACTCTAGTGTTTGGAAGTTTGGCAACCCCTTTCCATATAAGTGTTATTCGCAGTCCCTGCATTAGGCTTCATCAAGAGGAAACAAAACTTAGAGATAGAAGGTAGAACTACTGTATTGTGTCAAGTTTCAAGAAGCTAGCACACACTTTGTTTGATTTAGAGTTCGAAATGCATCTGTCAATATAGGAGAAAACAGAGTGAAACCTAAAAATTCAAACTGTTACTGCAAACGAATGCTTCAACCTAGGAGAACGAAACTTGGGCATCCAAGTTTGATTTGTGTACTGCTCATTACTTGAAAGTATCACGAAGGTCGGAAGAAAAAATATATGCTGTGATTTCAGGAGACTGTAGTTTTTTGGCAGCCTAACAACGCCATTCATTGAATGAGTTATTCTCCAGTCTCTGCTTAAGGCTACATCAAGATGAAACAAACCTTAGAGATAGATAGAACGTAGAACTACTGTATTGTGTCAAGTTTCAACAAGCTAGCATAACCGTGTTTGATTTAGAGTTCGAACTGCATCTGTCAATATAGGAGAAAACAGAGTAAAACCTAAAATTCAAACTGTTACTGCAAACGAATGCTTCAACCTAGGAGAACGAAACTTGGGCATCCAAGTTTGATTGGTGTACTGCTCATTACTTGAAAGTATCATGAAGGTCGGAAGAAAAAATATATGTTGTCATTTCAGGAGACTGTAGTTTTTTGGCAGCCTAACAACGCCATTCATTGAATGAGTTATTCTCCAGTCTCTGCTTAAGGCTACATCAAGAGGAAACAAACCGTACATATAGAACGTAGAACTACTGTATTGTGTCAAGTTTCAAGAAGCTAGCACAAACCGTGTTGATTTAGAGTTAGAACTGCATCTGTCAATATAGGAGAAAACAGAGTGAAACCTAAAAATTCAAACTGTTACTGCAAACGAATGCTTCAACCTAGAAGAACGAAACTAGGGCATCCAAGTTTGATTGGTGTACTGCTCATTACTTGAAAGTATCATGAAGGTCGGAAGAAAAAATATGTGTTGTGATTTCAGGAGACTGTAGTTTTGTGGCAGCCTAACAACGCCTTTCATTGAATGAGGTATTCTAAAGTCTCTGCTTAAGGCTACATCAAGAGGAAACAAACCTTAGAGATAGAACGTAGAACTTCTGTATTTTGTCAAGTTTCAAGAAGCTAGCACAAACCGTGTTGATTTAGAGTTCGAACTGCATCTGTCAATATAGGAGAAAACAGAGTGAAACCTAAAAATTCAAACTGTTCCTGGAAACGAATGCTTCAATCAAGGAGAACTAAACTTGGGCATCCAAGTGGGATTGGTGTACTGATCATTACGTGAATGTATCATGAAGATTGGATGAAAAAATATATGTTGAGATTTCAGGAGACTCTAGTGTTTGGAAGTGTGGCAACCCCTTTCCATATAAGTGTTATTCGCAGTCCCTGCATTAGGCTACATCAAGAGGAAACAAAGCTTAGAGATAG
Organism: Callospermophilus lateralis; assembly: GCF_048772815.1. Lineage (NCBI taxonomy): Eukaryota > Metazoa > Chordata > Mammalia > Rodentia > Sciuridae > Callospermophilus > Callospermophilus lateralis. Next base: position 112,216 of record NW_027514766.1, on the reverse strand, counting down.
AACGTAGAACTACTGTATTGTGTCAAGTTTCAAGAAGCTAGCACAAACTTTGTTTGATTTAGAGTTCGAACTGCATCTGTCAATATAGGAGAAAACAGAGTGAAACCTAAAAATTCAAACTGTTACTGCAAACGAATGCTTCAACCTAGGAGAACGAAACTTGGGCATCCAAGTTTGATTTGTGTACTGCTCATTACTTGAAAGTATCACGAAGTTCGGAAGAAAAAATATATGCTGTGATTTCAGGAGACTGTAGTTTTTTGGCAGCCTAACAACGCCTTTCATTGAATGAGTTATTCTCCAGTCTCTGCTTAAGGCTACATCAAGACGAAACAAACCTTAGAGATAGATAGAACGTAGAACTACTGTATTGTGTCAAGTTTCAACAAGCTAGCATAAACCGTGTTTGATTTAGAGTTCGAACTACATCTGTCAATATAGGAGAAAACAGAGTGAAACTAAAAATTCAAACTGTTCCTGGAAACGAATGCTTCAATCAAGGAGAACTAAACTTGGGCATCCAAGTGGGATTGGTGTACTGATCATTACGTGAATGTATCATGAAGATTGGATGAAAAAATATATGTTGAGATTTCAGGAGACTCTAGTGTTTGGAAGTTTGGCAACCCCTTTCCATATAAGTGTTATTCGCAGTCCCTGCATTAGGCTACATCAAGAGGAAACAAAACTTAGAGATAGAACGTAGAACTACTGTATTGTGTCAAGTTTCAAGAAGCTAGCACAAAGTGTGTTTGATTTAGAGTTCGAACTGCATCTGTCAATATAGGAGAAAACAGAGTGAAACCTAAAAATTCAAACTGTTACTGCAAACGAATGCTTCAACCTAGGAGAACGAAACTTGGGCATCCAAGTTTGATTGGTGTACTGCTCATTACTTGAAAGTATCATGAAGGTCGGAAGAAAAAATATGTGTTGTGATTTCAGGAGACTGTAGTTTTGTGGCAGCCTAACAACGCCTTTCATTGAATGAGTTATTCTCCAGTCTCTGCTTAAGGCTACATCAAGAGGAATCAAACCTTAGAGATAGAACGTAGAACTACTGTACTGTGTCATGTTTCAAGAAGCTAGCACAAACCGTGTTGATTTAGAGTTCTAACTGCATGTGTCAATATAGGAGAAAACAGATTGAAACGTAAAAATTCAAATTGTTCTTGCAAACGAATGCTTCAACCTAGGAGAACGAAACTTGGGCATCCAAGTTTGATTTGTGTACTGCTCATTACTTGAAAGTATCACGAAGGTCGGAAGAAAAAATATATGCTGTGATTTCAGGAGACTGTAGTTTTTTGGCAGCCTAACAACGCCTTTCATTGTATGAGTTATTCTCCAGTCTCTGCTTAAGGCTACATCAAGACGAAACAAACCTTAGAGATAGATAGAACGTAGAACTACTGTATTGTGTCAAGTTTCAACAAGCTAGCATAAACCGTGTTTGATTTAGAGTTCGAACTGCATCTGTCAATATAGGAGAAAAGAGAGTAAAACCTAAAAATTCAAACCGTTACTGCAAACGAATGCTTCAACCTAGGAGAACGAAACTTGGGCATCCAAGTTTGATTGGTGTACTGCTCATTACTTGAAAGTATCATGAAGGTCGGAAGAAAAAATATATGTTGTCATTTCAGGAGACTGTAGTTTTTTGGCAGCCTAACAACGCCATTCATTGAATGAGTTATTCTCCAGTCTCTGCTTAAGGCTACATCAAGAGGAAACAAACCGTACAGATAGAACGTAGAACTACTGTATTGTGTCAAGTTTCAAGAAGCTAGCACAAACCGTATTGATTTAGAGTTAGAACTGCATCTGTCAATATAGGAGAAAACAGAGTGAAACCTAAAAATTCAAACTGTTACTGCAAACGAATGCTTCAACCTAGAAGAACGAAACTAGGGCATCCAAGTTTGATTGGTGTACTGCTCATTACTTGAAAGTATCATGAAGGTCGGAAGAAAAAATATGTGTTGTGATTTCAGGAGACTGTAGTTTTGTGGCAGCCTAACAACGCCTTTCATTGAATGAGGTATTCTCCAGTCTCTGCTTAAGGCTACATCAAGAGGAAACAAACCTTAGAGATAGAACGTAGAACTTCTGTATTTTGTCAAGTTTCAAGAAGCTAGCACAAACCGTGTTGATTTAGAGTTCGAACTGCATCTGTCAATATAGGAGAAAACAGAGTGAAACCTAAAAATTCAAACTGTTCCTGGAAACAAATGCTTCAATCAAGGAGAACTAAACTTGGGCATCCAAGTGGGATTGGTGTACTGATCATTACGTGAATGTATCATGAAGATTGGATGAAAAAATATATGTTGAGATTTCAGGAGACTCTAGTGTTTGGAAGTTTGGCAACCCCTTTCCATATAAGTGTTATTCGCAGTCCCTGCATTAGGCTACATCAAGAGGAAACAAAACTTCGAGATAGAACGTAGAACTACTGTATTGTGTCAAGTTTCAAGAAGCTAGCACAAACTTTGTTTGATTTAGAGTTAGAACTGCATCTGTCAATATAGGAGAAAACAGAGTGAAACCTAAAAATTCAAACTGTTACTGCAAACGAATGCTTCAACCTAGGAGAACGAAACTTGGGCATCCAAGTTTGATTTGTGTACTGCTCATTACTTGAAAGTATCACGAAGGTCGGAAGAAAAAATATATGCTGTGATTTCAGGAGACTGTAGTTTTTTGGCAGCCTAACAACGCCTTTCATTGAATGAGTTATTCTCCAGTCTCTGCTTAAGGCTACATCAAGACGAAACAAACCTTAGAGATAGATAGAACGTAGAACTACTGTATTGTGTCAAGTTTCAACAAGCTAGCATAAACCGTGTTTGATTTAGAGTTCGAACTACATCTGTCAATATAGGAGAAAACAGAGTGAAACCTAAAAATTCAAACTGTTCCTGGAAACGAATGCTTCAATCAAGGAGAACTAAACTTGGGCATCCAAGTGGGATTGGTGTACTGATCATTACGTGAATGTATCATGAAGATTGGATGAAAAAATATATGTTGAGATTTCAGGAGACTCTAGTGTTTGGAAGTTTGGCAACCCCTTTCCATATAAGTGTTATTCGCAGTCCCTGCATTAGGCTACATCAAGAGGAAACAAAACTTAGAGGTAGAACGTAGAACTACTGTATTGTGTCAAGTTTCAAGAAGCTAGCACAAACTGTGTTTGATTTAGAGTTCGAACTGCATCTGTCAATATAGGAGAAAACAGAGTAAAACCTAAAAATTCAAACTGTTACTGCAAACGAATGCTTCAACCTAGGAGAACGAAACTTGGGCATCCAAGTTTGATTGGTGTACTGCTCATTACTTGAAAGTATCATGAAGGTCGGAAGAAAAAATATGTGTTGTGATTTCAGGAGACTGTAGTTTTGTGGCAGCCTAACAACGCCTTTCATTGAATGAGTTATTCTCCAGTCTCTGCTTAAGGCTACATCAAGAGGAATCAAACCTTAGAGATAGAACGTAGAACTACTGTAGTGTGTCAAGTTTCAAGAAGCTAGCACAAACCGTGTTGATTTAGAGTTCTAACTGCATGTGTCAATATAGGAGAAAACAGATTGAAACGTAAAAATTCAAATTGTTCTTGCAAACGAATGCTTCAAACTAGGAGAACGAAACTAGGGCATCCAAGTTTGATTGGTGTACTGCTCATTACTTGAAAGTATCATGAAGGTCGGAAGAAAAAATATATGTTGTGATTTCAGGAGACTGTAGTTTTTTGGCAGCCTAACAACGCCTTTCATTGAATGAGTTATTCTCCAGTCTCTGCTTAAGGCTACATCAAGAGGAAACAAACCTTAGAGATAGAACGTAGAACTACTGTATTGTGTCAAGTTTCAAGAAGCTAGCACAAACCGTGTTGATTTAGAGTTCGAACTGCATCTGTCAATATAGGAGAAAACAGAATGAAACCTAAAAATTCAAACTGTTCCTGGAAACGAATGCTTCAACCTAGGAGAACGAAACTTGGGCATCCAAGTTTGATTGGTGTACTGCTCATTACTTGAAAGTATGATGAAGGTCGGAAGAAAAAATATATGTTGTCATTTCAGGAGACTGTAGTTTTTTGGCAGCCTAACAACGCCATTCATTGAATGAGTTATTCTCCAGTCTCTGCTTAAGGCTACATCAAGAGGAAACAAACCGTACAGATAGAACGTAGAACTACTGTATTGTGTCAAGTTTCAAGAAGCTAGCCCAAACCGTGTTGATTTAGAGTTAGAACTGCCTCTGTCAATATAGGAGAAAACAGAGTGAAAACTAAAAATTGAAACTGTTACTGCAAACGAATGCTTCAACCTAGAAGAACGAAACTAGGGCATCCAAGTTTGATTGGTGTACTGCTCATTACTTGAAAGTATCATGAAGGTTGGAAGAAAAAATATGTGTTGTGATTTCAGGAGACTGTAGTTTTGTGGCAGCCTAACAACGCCTTTCATTGAATGAGTTATTCTCCAGTTTCTGCTTAAGGCTACATCAAGAGGAAACAAACCTTAGAGATAGAACGTAGAACTACTGTATTGTGTCAAGTTTCAAGAAGCTAGCACAAACCGTGTTGATTTAGAGTTCGAACTGCATCTGTCAATATAGGAGAAAACAGAGTGAAACCTAAAAATTCAAACTGTTCCTGGAAACCAATGCTTCAATCAAGGAGAACTAAACTTGGGCATCCAAGTGGGATTGGTGTACTGATCATTACGTGAATGTATCATGAAGATTGGATGAAAAAATATATGTTGAGATTTCAGGAGACTCTAGTGTTTGGAAGTTTGGCAACCCCTTTCCATATAAGTGTTATTCGCAGTCCCTGCATTAGGCTTCATCAAGAGGAAACAAAACTTAGAGATAGAAGGTAGAACTACTGTATTGTGTCAAGTTTCAAGAAGCTAGCACACACTTTGTTTGATTTAGAGTTCGAAATGCATCTGTCAATATAGGAGAAAACAGAGTGAAACCTAAAAATTCAAACTGTTACTGCAAACGAATGCTTCAACCTAGGAGAACGAAACTTGGGCATCCAAGTTTGATTTGTGTACTGCTCATTACTTGAAAGTATCACGAAGGTCGGAAGAAAAAATATATGCTGTGATTTCAGGAGACTGTAGTTTTTTGGCAGCCTAACAACGCCATTCATTGAATGAGTTATTCTCCAGTCTCTGCTTAAGGCTACATCAAGATGAAACAAACCTTAGAGATAGATAGAACGTAGAACTACTGTATTGTGTCAAGTTTCAACAAGCTAGCATAAACCGTGTTTGATTTAGAGTTCGAACTGCATCTGTCAATATAGGAGAAAACAGAGTAAAACCTAAAAATTCAAACTGTTACTGCAAACGAATGCTTCAACCTAGGAGAACGAAACTTGGGCATCCAAGTTTGATTGGTGTACTGCTCATTACTTGAAAGTATCATGAAGGTCGGAAGAAAAAATATATGTTGTCATTTCAGGAGACTGTAGTTTTTTGGCAGCCTAACAACGCCATTCATTGAATGAGTTATTCTCCAGTCTCTGCTTAAGGCTACATCAAGAGGAAACAAACCGTACATATAGAACGTAGAACTACTGTATTGTGTCAAGTTTCAAGAAGCTAGCACAAACCGTGTTGATTTAGAGTTAGAACTGCATCTGTCAATATAGGAGAAAACAGAGTGAAACCTAAAAATTCAAACTGTTACTGCAAACGAATGCTTCAACCTAGAAGAACGAAACTAGGGCATCCAAGTTTGATTGGTGTACTGCTCATTACTTGAAAGTATCATGAAGGTCGGAAGAAAAAATATGTGTTGTGATTTCAGGAGACTGTAGTTTTGTGGCAGCCTAACAACGCCTTTCATTGAATGAGGTATTCTAAAGTCTCTGCTTAAGGCTACATCAAGAGGAAACAAACCTTAGAGATAGAACGTAGAACTTCTGTATTTTGTCAAGTTTCAAGAAGCTAGCACAAACCGTGTTGATTTAGAGTTCGAACTGCATCTGTCAATATAGGAGAAAACAGAGTGAAACCTAAAAATTCAAACTGTTCCTGGAAACGAATGCTTCAATCAAGGAGAACTAAACTTGGGCATCCAAGTGGGATTGGTGTACTGATCATTACGTGAATGTATCATGAAGATTGGATGAAAAAATATATGTTGAGATTTCAGGAGACTCTAGTGTTTGGAAGTGTGGCAACCCCTTTCCATATAAGTGTTATTCGCAGTCCCTGCATTAGGCTACATCAAGAGGAAACAAAGCTTAGAGATAGAACGTAGAACTACTGTATTGTGTCAAGTTTCAAGAAGCTAGCACAAACTTTGTTTGATTTAGAGTTCGAACTGCATCTGTCAATATAGGAGAAAACAGAGTGAAACCTAAAAATTCAAACTGTTACTGCAAACGAATGCTTCAACCTAGGAGAACGAAACTTGGGCATCCAAGTTTGATTTGTGTACTGCTCATTACTTGAAAGTATCACGAAGTTCGGAAGAAAAAATATATGCTGTGATTTCAGGAGACTGTAGTTTTTTGGCAGCCTAACAACGCCTTTCATTGAATGAGTTATTCTCCAGTCTCTGCTTAAGGCTACATCAAGACGAAACAAACCTTAGAGATAGATAGAACGTAGAACTACTGTATTGTGTCAAGTTTCAACAAGCTAGCATAAACCGTGTTTGATTTTAGAGTTCGAACTACATCTGTCAATATAGGAGAAAACAGAGTGAAACCTAAAAATTCAAACTGTTCCTGGAAACGAATGCTTCAATCAAGGAGAACTAAACTTGGGCATCCAAGTGGGATTGGTGTACTGATCATTACGTGAATGTATCATGAAGATTGGATGAAAAAATATATGTTGAGATTTCAGGAGACTCTAGTGTTTGGAAGTTTGGCAACCCCTTTCCATATAAGTGTTATTCGCAGTCCCTGCATTAGGCTACATCAAGAGGAAACAAAACTTAGAGATAGAACGTAGAACTACTGTATTGTGTCAAGTTTCAAGAAGCTAGCACAAAGTGTGTTTGATTTAGAGTTCGAACTGCATCTGTCAATATAGGAGAAAACAGAGTGAAACCTAAAAATTCAAACTGTTACTGCAAACGAATGCTTCAACCTAGGAGAACGAAACTTGGGCATCCAAGTTTGATTGGTGTACTGCTCATTACTTGAAAGTATCATGAAGGTCGGAAGAAAAAATATGTGTTGTGATTTCAGGAGACTGTAGTTTTGTGGCAGCCTAACAACGCCTTTCATTGAATGAGTTATTCTCCAGTCTCTGCTTAAGGCTACATCAAGAGGAATCAAACCTTAGAGATAGAACGTAGAACTACTGTACTGTGTCAAGTTTCAAGAAGCTAGCACAAACCGTGTTGATTTAGAGTTCTAACTGCATGTGTCAATATAGGAGAAAACAGATTGAAACGTAAAAATTCAAATTGTTCTTGCAAACGAATGCTTCAACCTAGGAGAACGAAACTTGGGCATCCAAGTTTGATTTGTGTACTGCTCATTACTTGAAAGTATCACGAAGGTCGGAAGAAAAAATATATGCTGTGATTTCAGGAGACTGTAGTTTTTTGGCAGCCTAACAACGCCTTTCATTGTATGAGTTATTCTCCAGTCTCTGCTTAAGGCTACATCAAGACGAAACAAACCTTAGAGATAGATAGAACGTAGAACTACTGTATTGTGTCAAGTTTCAACAAGCTAGCATAAACCGTGTTTGATTTAGAGTTCGAACTGCATCTGTCAATATAGGAGAAAAGAGAGTAAAACCTAAAAATTCAAACCGTTACTGCAAACGAATGCTTCAACCTAGGAGAACGAAACTTGGGCATCCAAGTTTGATTGGTGTACTGCTCATTACTTGAAAGTATCATGAAGGTCGGAAGAAAAAATATATGTTGTCATTTCAGGAGACTGTAGTTTTTTGGCAGCCTAACAACGCCATTCATTGAATGAGTTATTCTCCAGTCTCTGCTTAAGGCTACATCAAGAGGAAACAAACCGTACAGATAGAACGTAGAACTACTGTATTGTGTCAAGTTTCAAGAAGCTAGCACAAACCGTATTGATTTAGAGTTAGAACTGCATCTGTCAATATAGGAGAAAACAGAGTGAAACCTAAAAATTCAAACTGTTACTGCAAACGAATGCTTCAACCTAGAAGAACGAAACTAGGGCATCCAAGTTTGATTGGTGTACTGCTCATTACTTGAAAGTATCATGAAGGTCGGAAGAAAAAATATGTGTTGTGATTTCAGGAGACTGTAGTTTTGTGGCAGCCTAACAACGCCTTTCATTGAATGAGGTATTCTCCAGTCTCTGCTTAAGGCTACATCAAGAGGAAACAAACCTTAGAGATAGAACGTAGAACTTCTGTATTTTGTCAAGTTTCAAGAAGCTAGCACAAACCGTGTTGATTTAGAGTTCGAACTGCATCTGTCAATATAGGAGAAAACAGAGTGAAACCTAAAAATTCAAACTGTTCCTGGAAACAAATGCTTCAATCAAGGAGAACTAAACTTGGGCATCCAAGTGGGATTGGTGTACTGATCATTACGTGAATGTATCATGAAGATTGGATGAAAAAATATATGTTGAGATTTCAGGAGACTCTAGTGTTTGGAAGTTTGGCAACCCCTTTCCATATAAGTGTTATTCGCAGTCCCTGCATTAGGCTACATCAAGAGGAAACAAAACTTCGAGATAGAACGTAGAACTACTGTATTGTGTCAAGTTTCAAGAAGCTAGCACAAACTTTGTTTGATTTAGAGTTAGAACTGCATCTGTCAATATAGGAGAAAACAGAGTGAAACCTAAAAATTCAAACTGTTACTGCAAACGAATGCTTCAACCTAGGAGAACGAAACTTGGGCATCCAAGTTTGATTTGTGTACTGCTCATTACTTGAAAGTATCACGAAGGTCGGAAGAAAAAATATATGCTGTGATTTCAGGAGACTGTAGTTTTTTGGCAGCCTAACAACGCCTTTCATTGAATGAGTTATTCTCCAGTCTCTGCTTAAGGCTACATCAAGACGAAACAAACCTTAGAGATAGATAGAACGTAGAACTACTGTATTGTGTCAAGTTTCAACAAGCTAGCATAAACCGTGTTTGATTTAGAGTTCGAACTACATCTGTCAATATAGGAGAAAACAGAGTGAAACCTAAAAATTCAAACTGTTCCTGGAAACGAATGCTTCAATCAAGGAGAACTAAACTTGGGCATCCAAGTGGGATTGGTGTACTGATCATTACGTGAATGTATCATGAAGATTGGATGAAAAAATATATGTTGAGATTTCAGGAGACTCTAGTGTTTGGAAGTTTGGCAACCCCTTTCCATATAAGTGTTATTCGCAGTCCCTGCATTAGGCTACATCAAGAGGAAACAAAACTTAGAGGTAGAACGTAGAACTACTGTATTGTGTCAAGTTTCAAGAAGCTAGCACAAACTGTGTTTGATTTAGAGTTCGAACTGCATCTGTCAATATAGGAGAAAACAGAGTAAAACCTAAAAATTCAAACTGTTACTGCAAACGAATGCTTCAACCTAGGAGAACGAAACTTGGGCATCCAAGTTTGATTGGTGTACTGCTCATTACTTGAAAGTATCATGAAGGTCGGAAGAAAAAATATGTGTTGTGATTTCAGGAGACTGTAGTTTTGTGGCAGCCTAACAACGCCTTTCATTGAATGAGTTATTCTCCAGTCTCTGCTTAAGGCTACATCAAGAGGAATCAAACCTTAGAGATAGAACGTAGAACTACTGTAGTGTGTCAAGTTTCAAGAAGCTAGCACAAACCGTGTTGATTTAGAGTTCTAACTGCATGTGTCAATATAGGAGAAAACAGATTGAAACGTAAAAATTCAAATTGTTCTTGCAAACGAATGCTTCAAACTAGGAGAACGAAACTAGGGCATCCAAGTTTGATTGGTGTACTGCTCATTACTTGAAAGTATCATGAAGGTCGGAAGAAAAAATATATGTTGTGATTTCAGGAGACTGTAGTTTTTTGGCAGCCTAACAACGCCTTTCATTGAATGAGTTATTCTCCAGTCTCTGCTTAAGGCTACATCAAGAGGAAACAAACCTTAGAGATAGAACGTAGAACTACTGTATTGTGTCAAGTTTCAAGAAGCTAGCACAAACCGTGTTGATTTAGAGTTCGAACTGCATCTGTCAATATAGGAGAAAACAGAGTGAAACCTAAAAATTCAAACTGTTCCTGGAAACGAATGCTTCAATCAAGGAGAACTAAACTTGGGCATCCAAGTGGGATTGGTGTACTGATCATTACGTGAATGTATCATGAAGATTGGATGAAAAAATATATGTTGAGATTTCAGGAGACTCTAGTGTTTGGAAGTTTGGCAACCCCTTTCCATATAAGTGTTATTCGCAGTCTCTGCATTAGGCTACATCAAGAGGAACAAAACTTAGAGATAGAAGGTAGAACTACTGTATTGTGTCAAGTTTCAAGAAGCTAGCACAAACTTTGTTTGATTTAGAGTTCGAACTGCATCTGTCAATATAGGAGAAAACAGAGTGAAACCTAAAAATTCAAACTGTTACTGCAAACGAATGCTTCAACCTAGGAGAACGAAACTTGGGCATCCAAGTTTGATTTGTGTACTGCTCATTACTTGAAAGTATCACGAAGTTCGGAAGAAAAAATATATGCTGTGATTTCAGGAGACTGTAGTTTTTTGGCAGCCTAACAACGCCTTTCATTGAATGAGTTATTCTCCAGTCTCTGCTTAAGGCTACATCAAGACGAAACAAACCTTAGAGATAGATAGAACGTAGAACTACTGTATTGTGTCAAGTTTCAACAAGCTAGCATAAACCGTGTTTGATTTAGAGTTCGAACTACATCTGTCAATATAGGAGAAAACAGAGTGAAACCTAAAAATTCAAACTGTTACTGCAAACGAATGCTTCAACCTAGAAGAACGAAACTAGGGCATCCAAGTTTGATTGGTGTACTGCTCATAACTTGAAAGTATCATGAAGGTCGGAAGAAAAAATATATTGTTGTCATTTCATTAGACTGTAGTTTTTTGGCAGCCTAACAACGCCATTCATTGAATGAGTTATTCTCCAGTCTCTGCTTAAGGCTACATCAAGAGGAAACAAACCTTAGAGATAGAACGTAGAACTACTGTATTGTGTCAAGTTTCAAGAAGCTAGCACAAACCGTGTTGATTTAGAGTTCTAACTGCATGTGTCAATATAGAAGAAAACAGATTGAAACGTAAAAATTCAAATTGTTCTTGCAAACGAATGCTTCATCCTAGGAGAACGAAACTAGGGCATCCAAGTTTGATTGGTGTACTGCTCATTACTTGAAAGTATCATGAAGGTCGGAAGAAAAAATATATGTTGTTATTTCAAGAGACTGTAGTTTTTTGGCAGCCTAACAACGCCTTTCATTGAATGAGTTATTCTCCAGTCTCTGCTTAAGGCTACATCAAGAGGAAACAAACCTTAGAGATAGAACGTAGAACTACTGTATTGTGTCAAGTTTCAAGAAGCTAGCACAAACCGTGTTGATTTAGAGTTAGAACTGCATCTGTCAATATAGGAGAAAACAGAGTGAAACCTAAAAATTCAAACTGTTACTGCAAACAAATGCTTCAACCTAGAAGAACGAAACTAGGGCATCCAAGTTTGATTGGTGTACTGCTCATAACTTGAAAGTATCATGAAGGTCGGAAGAAAAAATATGTGTTGTGATTTCAGGAGACTGTAGTTTTGTGGCAGCCTAACAACGCCTTTCATTGAATGAGTTATTCTCCAGTCTCTGCTTAAGGCTACATCAAGAGGAAACAAACCTTAGAGATAGAACGTAGAACTACTGTATTGTGTCAAGTTTCAAGAAGCTAGCACAAACTGTGTTGATTTAGAGTTCGAACTGCATCTGTCAATATAGGAGAAAACAGAGTGAAACCTAAAAATTTAAACTGTTCTTGGAAACGAATGCTTCAATCAAGGAGAACTAAACTTGGGCATCCAAGTGGGATTGGTGTACTGATCATTACGTGAATGTATCATGAAGATTGGATGAAAAAATATATGTTGAGATTTCAGGAGACTCTAGTGTTTGGAAGTTTGGAAACCCCTTTCCATATAAGTGTTATTCGCAGTCCCTGCATTAGGCTACATCAAGAGGAAACAAAACTTAGAGATAGAAGGTAGAACTACTGTATTGTGTCAAGTTTCAAGAAGCTAGCACACACTTTGTTTGATTTAGAGTTCGAACTGCATCTGTCAATATAGGAGAAAACAGAGTGAAACCTAAAAATTCAAACTGTTACTGCAAACGAATGCTTCAACCTAGGAGAACGAAACTTGGGCATCCAAGTTTGATTTGTGTACTGCTCATTACTTGAAAGTATCACGAAGGTCGGAAGAAAAAATATATGCTGTGATTTCAGGAGACTGTAGTTTTTTGGCAGCCTAACAACGCCTTTCATTGTATGAGTTATTCTCCAGTCTCTGCTTAAGGCTACATCAAGACGAAACAAACCTTAGAGATAGATAGAACGTAGAACTACTGTATTGTGTCAAGTTTCAACAAGCTAGCATAAACCGTGTTTCATTTAGAGTTCGAACTACATCTGTCAATATAGGAGAAAACAGAGTGAAACCTAAAAATTCAAAATGTTACTGCAAACGAATGCTTCAACCTAGGAGAACGAAACTTGGGCATCCAAGATTGATTGGTGTACTGCTCATTACTTGAAAGTATCATGAAGGTCGGAAGAAAAAATATTTGTTGTGATTTCAGGAGACTGTAGTTTTTTGGCAGCCTAACAACGCCATTCATTGAATGAGTTATTCTCCAGTCTCTGCTTAAGGCTACATCAAGAGGAAACAAACCGTACAGATACAACGTAGAACTACTGTATTGTGTCAAGTTTCAAGAAGCTAGCACAAACCGTGTTGATTTAGAGTTAGAACTGCCTCTGTCAATATAGGAGAAAACAGAGTGAAACCTAAAAATTCAAACTGTTACTGCAAACGAATGCTTCAACCTAGAAGAACGAAACTAGGGCATCCAAGTTTGATTTGTGTACTGCTCATTACTTGAAAGTATCATGAAGGTCGGAAGAAAAAATATGTGTTGTGATTTCAGGAGACTGTAGTTTTGTGGCAGCCTAACAACGCCTTTCATTGAATGAGTTATTCTCCAGTCTCTGCTTAAGGCTACATCAAGAGGAAACAAACCTTAGAGATAGAACGTAGAACTACTGTATTGTGTCAAGTTTCAAGAAGCTAGCACAAACCGTGTTGATTTAGAGTTCGAACTGCATCTGTCAATATAGGAGAAAACAGAGTGAAACCTAAAAATTCAAACTGTTCCTGGAAACGAATGCTTCAATCAAGGAGAACTAAACTTGGGCATCCAAGTGGGATTGGTGTACTGATCATTACGTGAATGTATCATGAAGATTGGATGAAAAAATATATGTTGAGATTTCAGGAGACTCTAGTGTTTGGAAGTTTGGCAACCCCTTTCCATATAAGTGTTATTCGCAGTCCCTGCATTAGGCTACATCAAGAGGAAACAAAACTTAGAGATAGAAGGTAGAACTACTGTATTGTGTCAAGTTTCAAGAAGCTAGCACAGACTTTGTTTGATTTAGAGTTCGAACTGCATCTGTCAATCTAGGAGAAAACAGAGTGAAACCTAAAAATTCAAACTGTTACTGCAAACGAATGCTTCAACCTAGGAGAACGAAACTTGGGCATCCAAGTTTGATTTGTGTACTGCTCATTACTTGAAAGTATCACGAGGTCGGAAGAAAAAATATATGCTGTGATTTCAGGAGACTGTAGTTTTTTGGCAGCCTAACAACGCCTTTCATTGAATGAGTTATTCTCCAGTCTCTGCTTAAGGCTACATCAAGACGAAACAAACCTTAGAGATAGATAGAACGTAGAACTACTGTATTGTGTCAAGTTTCAACAAGCTAGCATAAACCGTGTTTGATTTAGAGTTCGAAATACATCTGTCAATATAGGAGAAAACAGAGTGAAACCTAAAAATTCAAACTGTTACTGCAAACGAATGCTTCAACCTAGGAGAACGAAACTTGGGCATCCAAGTTTGATTGGTATACTGCTCATTACTTGAAAGTATCATGAAGGTCGGAAGAAAAAATATATGTTGTCATTTCAGGAGACTGTAGTTTTTTGGCAGCCTAACAACGCCATTCATTGAATGAGTTATTCTCCAGTCTCTGCTTAAGGCTACATCAAGAGGAAACAAACCGTACAGATAGAACGTAGAACTACTGTATTGTGTCAAGTTTCAAGAAGCTAGCACAAACCGTGTTGATTTAGAGTTAGAACTGCATCTGTCAATATAGGAGAAAACAGAGTGAAACCTAAAAATTCAAACTGTTACTGCAAACGAATGCTTCAACCTAGAAGAACGAAACTAGGGCATCCAAGTTTGATTTGTGTACTGCTCATAACTTGAAAGTATCATGAAGGTCGGAAGAAAAAATATGTGTTGTGATTTCAGGAGACTGTAGTTTTGTGGCAGCCTAACAACGCCTTTCATTGAATGAGTTATTCTCCAGTCTCTGCTTAAGGCTACATCAAGAGGAAACAAACCTTAGAGATAGAACGTAGAACTACTGTATTGTGTCAAGTTTCAAGAAGCTAGCACAAACCGTGTTGATTTAGAGTTCGAACTGCATCTGTCAATATAGGAGAAAACAGAGTGAAACCTAAAAATTCAAACTGTTCCTGGAAACGAATGCTTCAATCAAGGAGAACTAAACTTGGGCATCCAAGTGGGATTGGTGTACTGATCATTACGTGAATGTATCATGAAGATTGGATGAAAAAATATATGTTGAGATTTCAGGAGACTCTAGTGTTTGAAAGTTTGGCATCCCCTTTCCATATAAGTGTTATTCTCAGTCCCTGCATTAGGCTACATCAAGAGGAAACAAAACTTAGAGATAGAACGTAGAACTACTGTATTGTGTCAAGTTTCAACAAGCTAGCACAAACTGTGTTTGATTTAGAGTTCGAACTGCATCTGTCAATATAGGAGAAAACAGAGTAAAACCTAAAAATTCAAACTGTTACTGCAAACGAATGCTTCAACCTAGGAGAACGAAACTTGGGCATCCAAGTTTGATTGGTGTACTGCTCATTACTTGAAAGTATCATGAAGGTCGGAAGAAAAAATATGTGCTGTGATTTCAGGAGACTGTAGTTTTGTGGCAGCCTAACAACGCCATTCATTGAATGAGTTATTCTCCAGTCTCTGCTTAAGGCTACATCAAGAGGAATCAATCCTTAGAGACAGAACGTAGAACTACTGTATTGTGTCAAGTTTCAAGAAGCTATCACAAACCGTGTTGATTTAGAGTTCTAACTGCATCTGTCAATATAGGAGAAAACAGAGTGAAACCTAAAATTTCAAACTGTTACTGCAAACGAATGCTTCAACCTAGGAGAACGAAACTTGGGCATCCAAGTTTGATTTGTGTACTGCTCATTACTTGAAAGTATCACGAAGGTCGGAAGAAAAAATATATGCTGTGATTTCAGGGGACTGTAGTTTTTTGGCAGCCTAACAACGCCTTTCATTGAATGAGTTATTCTCCAGTCTCTGCTTAAGGCTACATCAAGACGAAACAAACCTTAGAGATAGATAGAACATAGAACTACTGTATTGTGTCAAGTTTCAAGAAGCTAGCAGAAACCGTGTTGATTTAGAGTTAGAACTGCATCTGTCAATATAGGAGAAAACAGAGTGAAACCTAAAAATTCAAACTGTTCCTGGAAACGAATGCTTCAATCAAGGAGAATTAAACTTGGGCATCGAAGTGGGATTGGTGTACTGATCATTACGTGAATGTATCATGAAGATTGGATGAAAAAATATATGTTGAGATTTCATGTGACTCTAGTGTTTGGAAGTTTGGCAACCCCTTTCCATATAAGTGTTATTCGCAGTCCCTGCATTAGGCTACATCAAGAGGAAACAAAACTTAGAGATAGAACGTAGAACTACTGTATTGTGTCAAGTTTCAAGAAGCTAGCACAAACTTTGTTTGATTTAGAGTTCGAACTGCATCTGTCAATATAGGAGAAAACAGAGTGAAACCTAAAAATTCAAACTGTTACTGCAAACGAATGCTTCAACCTAGGAGAACGAAACTTGGGCATCCAAGTTTGATTTGTGTACTGCTCATTACTTGAAAGTATCACGAAGGTCGGAAGAAAAAATATATGCTGTGATTTCAGGAGACTGTAGTTTTTTGGCAGCCTAACAACGCCTTTCATTGAATGAGTTATTCTCCAGTCTCTGCTTAAGGCTACATCAAGACGAAACGAACCTTAGAGATAGATAGAACGTAGAACTACTGTATTGTGTCAAGTTTCAACAAGCTAGCATAAACCGTGTTTGATTTAGAGTTCGAACTACATCTGTCAATATAGGAGAAAACAGAGTGAAACCTAAAATTTCAAACTGTTCCTGGAAACGAATGCTTCAATCAAGGAGAACTAAACTTGGGCATCCAAGTGGGATTGGTGTACTGATCATTACGTGAATGTATCATGAAGATTGGATGAAAAAATATATGTTGAGATTTCAGGAGACTCTAGTGTTTGGAAGTTTGGCAACCCCTTTCCATAAAAGAGTTATTCGCAGTCCCTGCATTAGGCTACATCAAGAGGAAACAAAACTTAGAGATAGAACGTAGAACTACTGTATTGTGTCAAGTTTCAAGAAGCTAGCACAAACCGTGTTGATTTAGAGTTCGAACTGCATCTGTCAATATAGGAGAAAACAGAGTGAAACCTAAAAATTCAAACTGTTCCTGGAAACGAATGCTTCAATCAAGGAGAACTAAACTTGGGCATCCAAGTGGGATTGGTGTACTGATCATTACGTGAATGTATCATGAAGATTGGATGAAAAAATATATGTTGAGATTTCAGGAGACTCTAGTGTTTGGAAGTTTGGCAACCCCTTTCCATATAAGTGTTATTCGCAGTCCCTGCATTAGGCTACATCAAGAGGAAACAAAACTTAGAGATAGAAGGTAGAACTACTGTATTGTGTCAAGTTTCAAGAAGCTAGCACAGACTTTGTTTGATTTAGAGTTCGAACTGCATCTGTCAATCTAGGAGAAAACAGAGTGAAACCTAAAAATTCAAACTGTTACTGCAAACGAATGCTTCAACCTAGGAGAACGAAACTTGGGCATCCAAGTTTGATTTGTGTACTGCTCATTACTTGAAAGTATCACGAGGTCGGAAGAAAAAATATATGCTGTGATTTCAGGAGACTGTAGTTTTTTGGCAGCCTAACAACGCCTTTCATTGAATGAGTTATTCTCCAGTCTCTGCTTAAGGCTACATCAAGACGAAACAAACCTTAGAGATAGATAGAACGTAGAACTACTGTATTGTGTCAAGTTTCAACAAGCTAGCATAAACCGTGTTTGATTTAGAGTTCGAAATACATCTGTCAATATAGGAGAAAACAGAGTGAAACCTAAAAATTCAAACTGTTACTGCAAACGAATGCTTCAACCTAGGAGAACGAAACTTGGGCATCCAAGTTTGATTGGTATACTGCTCATTACTTGAAAGTATCATGAAGGTCGGAAGAAAAAATATATGTTGTCATTTCAGGAGACTGTAGTTTTTTGGCAGCCTAACAACGCCATTCATTGAATGAGTTATTCTCCAGTCTCTGCTTAAGGCTACATCAAGAGGAAACAAACCGTACAGATAGAACGTAGAACTACTGTATTGTGTCAAGTTTCAAGAAGCTAGCACAAACCGTGTTGATTTAGAGTTAGAACTGCATCTGTCAATATAGGAGAAAACAGAGTGAAACCTAAAAATTCAAACTGTTACTGCAAACGAATGCTTCAACCTAGAAGAACGAAACTAGGGCATCCAAGTTTGATTTGTGTACTGCTCATAACTTGAAAGTATCATGAAGGTCGGAAGAAAAAATATGTGTTGTGATTTCAGGAGACTGTAGTTTTGTGGCAGCCTAACAACGCCTTTCATTGAATGAGTTATTCTCCAGTCTCTGCTTAAGGCTACATCAAGAGGAAACAAACCTTAGAGATAGAACGTAGAACTACTGTATTGTGTCAAGTTTCAAGAAGCTAGCACAAACCGTGTTGATTTAGAGTTCGAACTGCATCTGTCAATATAGGAGAAAACAGAGTGAAACCTAAAAATTCAAACTGTTCCTGGAAACGAATGCTTCAATCAAGGAGAACTAAACTTGGGCATCCAAGTGGGATTGGTGTACTGATCATTACGTGAATGTATCATGAAGATTGGATGAAAAAATATATGTTGAGATTTCAGGAGACTCTAGTGTTTGAAAGTTTGGCATCCCCTTTCCATATAAGTGTTATTCTCAGTCCCTGCATTAGGCTACATCAAGAGGAAACAAAACTTAGAGATAGAACGTAGAACTACTGTATTGTGTCAAGTTTCAACAAGCTAGCACAAACTGTGTTTGATTTAGAGTTCGAACTGCATCTGTCAATATAGGAGAAAACAGAGTAAAACCTAAAAATTCAAACTGTTACTGCAAACGAATGCTTCAACCTAGGAGAACGAAACTTGGGCATCCAAGTTTGATTGGTGTACTGCTCATTACTTGAAAGTATCATGAAGGTCGGAAGAAAAAATATGTGCTGTGATTTCAGGAGACTGTAGTTTTGTGGCAGCCTAACAACGCCATTCATTGAATGAGTTATTCTCCAGTCTCTGCTTAAGGCTACATCAAGAGGAATCAATCCTTAGAGACAGAACGTAGAACTACTGTATTGTGTCAAGTTTCAAGAAGCTATCACAAACCGTGTTGATTTAGAGTTCTAACTGCATCTGTCAATATAGGAGAAAACAGAGTGAAACCTAAAATTTCAAACTGTTACTGCAAACGAATGCTTCAACCTAGGAGAACGAAACTTGGGCATCCAAGTTTGATTTGTGTACTGCTCATTACTTGAAAGTATCACGAAGGTCGGAAGAAAAAATATATGCTGTGATTTCAGGGGACTGTAGTTTTTTGGCAGCCTAACAACGCCTTTCATTGAATGAGTTATTCTCCAGTCTCTGCTTAAGGCTACATCAAGACGAAACAAACCTTAGAGATAGATAGAACATAGAACTACTGTATTGTGTCAAGTTTCAAGAAGCTAGCAGAAACCGTGTTGATTTAGAGTTAGAACTGCATCTGTCAATATAGGAGAAAACAGAGTGAAACCTAAAAATTCAAACTGTTCCTGGAAACGAATGCTTCAATCAAGGAGAATTAAACTTGGGCATCGAAGTGGGATTGGTGTACTGATCATTACGTGAATGTATCATGAAGATTGGATGAAAAAATATATGTTGAGATTTCATGTGACTCTAGTGTTTGGAAGTTTGGCAACCCCTTTCCATATAAGTGTTATTCGCAGTCCCTGCATTAGGCTACATCAAGAGGAAACAAAACTTAGAGATAGAACGTAGAACTACTGTATTGTGTCAAGTTTCAAGAAGCTAGCACAAACTTTGTTTGATTTAGAGTTCGAACTGCATCTGTCAATATAGGAGAAAACAGAGTGAAACCTAAAAATTCAAACTGTTACTGCAAACGAATGCTTCAACCTAGGAGAACGAAACTTGGGCATCCAAGTTTGATTTGTGTACTGCTCATTACTTGAAAGTATCACGAAGGTCGGAAGAAAAAATATATGCTGTGATTTCAGGAGACTGTAGTTTTTTGGCAGCCTAACAACGCCTTTCATTGAATGAGTTATTCTCCAGTCTCTGCTTAAGGCTACATCAAGACGAAACGAACCTTAGAGATAGATAGAACGTAGAACTACTGTATTGTGTCAAGTTTCAACAAGCTAGCATAAACCGTGTTTGATTTAGAGTTCGAACTACATCTGTCAATATAGGAGAAAACAGAGTGAAACCTAAAATTTCAAACTGTTCCTGGAAACGAATGCTTCAATCAAGGAGAACTAAACTTGGGCATCCAAGTGGGATTGGTGTACTGATCATTACGTGAATGTATCATGAAGATTGGATGAAAAAATATATGTTGAGATTTCAGGAGACTCTAGTGTTTGGAAGTTTGGCAACCCCTTTCCATAAAAGAGTTATTCGCAGTCCCTGCATTAGGCTACATCAAGAGGAAACAAAACTTAGAGATAGAACGTAGAACTACTGTATTGTGTCAAGTTTCAAGAAGCTAGCACAAAGTGTGTTTGATTTAGAGTTCGAACTGCATCTGTCAATATAGGAGAAAACAGAGTGAAACCTAAAAATTCAAACTGTTACTGCAAACGAATGCTTCAACCTAGGAGAACGAAACTTGGGCATCCAAGTTTGATTGGTGTACTGCTCATTACTTGAAAGTATCATGAAGGTCGGAAGAAAAAATATGTGTTGTGATTTCAGGAGACTGTAGTTTTGTGGCAGCCTAACAACGCCTTTCATTTAATGAGTTATTCTCCAGTCTCTGCTTAAGGCTACATCAAGAGGAAACAAACCTTAGAGATAGAACGTAGAACTACTGTATTGTGTCAAGTTTCAAGAAGCTAGCACAAACCGTGTTGATTTAGAGTTCGAACTGCATCTGTCAATATAGGACAAAACAGAGTGAAACCTAAAAATTCAAACTGTTCCTGGAAACGAATGCTTCAATCAAGGAGAACTAAACTTGGGCATCCAAGTGGGATTGGTGTACTGATCATTACGTGAATGTATCATGAAGATTGGATGAAAAAATATATGTTGAGATTTCAGGAGACTCTAGTGTTTGGAAGTTTGGCAACCCCTTTCCATATAAGTGTTATTCGCAGTCCCTGCATTAGGCTACATCAAGAGGAAACAAAACTTCGAGATAGAACGTAGAACTACTGTATTGTGTCAAGTTTCAAGAAGCTAGCACAAACTTTGTTTGATTTAGAGTTCGAACTGCATCTGTCAATATAGGAGAAAACAGAGTGAAACCTAAAAATTCAAACTGTTACTGCAAACGAATGCTTCAACCTAGGAGAACGAAACTTGGGCATCCAAGTTTGATTTGTGTACTGCTCATTACTTGAGAGTATCACGAAGGTCGGAAGAAAAAATATATGCTGTGATTTCAGGAGACTGTAGTTTTTTGGCAGCCTAACAACGCCTTTCATTGAATGAGTTATTCTCCAGTCTCTGCTTAAGGCTACATCAAGACGAAACAAACCTTAGAGATAGATAGAACGTAGAACTACTGTATTGTGTCAAGTTTCAACAAGCTAGCATAAACCGTGTTTGATTTAGAGTTCGAACTACATCTGTCAATATAGGAGAAAACAGAGTGAAACCTAAAAATTCAAACTGTTACTGCAAACGAATGCTTCAACCTAGGAGAACGAAACTTGGGCATCCAAGTTTGATTGGTGTACTGCTCATTACTTGAAAGTATTATGAAGGTCGGAAGAAAAAATATATGTTGTCATTACATTAGACTGTAGTTTTTTGGCAGCCTAACAACGCCATTCATTGAATGAGTTATTCTCCAGTCTCTGCTTAAGGCTACATCAAGAGGAAACAAACCGTACAGATAGAACGTAGAACTACTGTATTGTGTCAAGTTTCAAGAAGCTAGCACAAACCGTGTTGATTTAGAGTTAGAACTGCCTCTGTCAATATAGGAGAAAACAGAGTGAAACCTAAAAATTCAAACTGTTACTGCAAACGAATGCTTCAACCTAGAAGAACGAAACTAGGGCATCCAAGTTTGATTGGTGTACTGCTCATTACTTGAAAGTATCATGAAGGTCGGAAGAAAAAATATGTGTTGTGATTTCAGGAGACTGTAGTTTTGTGGCAGCCTAACAACGCCTTTCATTGAATGAGTTATTCTCCAGTCTCTGCTTAAGGCTACATCAAGAGGAAACAAACCTTAGAGATAGAACGTAGAACTACTGTATTGTGTCAAGTTTCAAGAAGCTAGCACAAACCGTGTTGATTTAGAGTTCGAACTGCATCTGTCAATATAGGAGAAAACAGAGTGAAACCTAAAAATTCAAACTGTTCCTGGAAACGAATGCTTCAATCAAGGAGAACTAAACTTGGGCATCCAAGTGGGATTGGTGTACTGATCATTACGTGAATGTATCATGAAGATTGGATGAAAAAATATATGTTGAGATTTCAGGAGACTCTAGTGTTTGGAAGTTTGGCAACCCCTTTCCATATAAGTGTTATTCGCAGTCCCTGCAATAGGCTACATCAAGAGGAAACAAAACTTAGAGATAGATAGAACATAGAACTACTGTATTGTGTCAAGTTTCAAGAAGCTAGCACAAACCGTGTTGATTTAGAGTTAGAACTGCATCTGTCAATATAGGAGAAAACAGAGTGAAACCTAAAAATTCAAACTGTTACTGCAAACGAATGCTTCAACCTAGAAGAAAGAAACTAGGGCATTCAAGTTTGATTTGTGTACTGCACATTACTTGAAAGTATCATGAAGGTCGGAAGAAAAAATATGTGTTGTGATATCAGGAGACTGTAGTTTTGTGGCAGCCTAACCACGACTTTCATTAAATGAGTTATTCTCCAGTCTCTGCTTAAGGCTACATCAAGAGGAAACAAACCTTAGAGATAGAACGTAGAACTACTGTATTGTGTCAAGTTTCAAGAAGCTAGCACAAACCGTGTTGATTTAGAGTTCGTACTGCATCTGTCAATATAGGAGAAAACAGAGTGAAACCTAAAAATTCAAACTGTTCCTGGAAACGAATGCTTCAATCTAGGAGAACTAAACTTGGGCATTCAAGTGGGATTGGTGTACTGATCATTACGTGAATGTATCATGAAGATTGGATGAAAAAATATATGTTGAGATTTCAGGAGACTCTAGTGTTTGGAAGTTTGGCAACCCCTTTCCATATAAGTGTTATTCGCAGTCCCTGCATTAGGCTACATCAAGAGGAAACAAAACTTAGAGATGGAACATAGAAGTACTGTATTGTGTCAAGTTTCAAGAAGCTAGCACAAACTTTGTTTGATTTAGAGTTCGAACTGCATCTGTCAATATAGGAGAAAACAGAGTGAAACCTAAAAATTCAAACTTACTGCAAACGACTGCTTCAACCTAGGAGAACGAAACTTGGGCATCCACGTTTGATTGGTGTACTGCTCATTACTTGAAAGTATCATGAAGGTCGGAAGAAGAAATATATGTTGTCATTTCAGGAGACTGTAGTTTTTTGGCAGGCTAACAACGCCATTCATTGAATGAGTTATTCTCCAGTCTCTGCTTAAGGCTACATCAAGATGAAACAAACCTTAGAGATAGAACGTAGAACTCCTGTATTGTGTCAAGTTTCAACAAGCTAGCATAAACCGTGTTTGATTTAGAGTTTGAACTACATCTGTCAATATAGGAGAAAACAGAGTGAAACCTAAAAATTCAAACTGTTACTGCAAACGAATGCTTCAACCTAGGAGAACGAAACTTGGGCATCCAAGTTTGATTGGTGTACTGCTCATTACTTGAAAGTATCATGAAGGTCGGAAGAAGAAATATATGTTGTCATTTCAGGAGACTGTAGTTTTTTGGCAGCCTAACAACGCCATTCATTGAATGAGTTATTCTTTAGTCTCTGCTTAAGGCTACATCAAGAGGAAACAAACCGTACAGATAGAACGTAGAACTACTGTATTGTGTCAAGTTTCAAGAAGCTAGCACAAACCGTGTTGATTTAGAGTTAGAACTGCCTCTGTCAATATAGGACAAAACAGAGTGAAACCTAAAAATTCAAACTGTTACTGCAAACGAATGCTTCAACCTAGAAGAACGAAACTAGGGTATCCAAGTTTGATTGGTGTACTGCTCATTACTTGAAAGTATCATGAAGGTCGGAAGAAAAAATATGTGTTGTGATTTCAGGAGACTGTAGTTTTGTGGCAGCCTAACAACGCCTTTCATTGAATGAGTTATTCTCCAGTCTCTGCTTAAGGCTACATCAAGAGGAAACAAACCTTAGAGATAGAACGTAGAACTACTGTATTGTGTCAAGTTTCAAGAAGCTAGCACAAACCGTGTTGATTTAGAGTTCGAACTGCATCTGTCAATATAGGAGAAAACAGAGTGAAACCTAAAAATTCAAACTGTTCCTGGAAACGAATGCTTCAATCAAGGAGAACTAAACTTGGGCATCCAAGTGGGATTGGTGTACTGATCATTACGTGAATGTATCATGAAGATTGGATGAAAAAATATATGTTGAGATTTCAGGAGACTCTAGTGTTTGGAAGTTTGGCAACCCCTTTCCATATAAGTGTTATTCGCAGTCCCTGCAATAGGCTACATCAAGAGGAAACAAAACTTAGAGATAGATAGAACATAGAACTACTGTATTGTGTCAAGTTTCAAGAAGCTAGCACAAACCGTGTTGATTTAGAGTTAGAACTGCATCTGTCAATATAGGAGAAAACAGAGTGAAACCTAAAAATTCAAACTGTTACTGCAAACGAATGCTTCAACCTAGAAGAAAGAAACTAGGGCATTCAAGTTTGATTTGTGTACTGCACATTACTTGAAAGTATCATGAAGGTCGGAAGAAAAAATATGTGTTGTGATATCAGGAGACTGTAGTTTTGTGGCAGCCTAACCACGACTTTCATTAAATGAGTTATTCTCCAGTCTCTGCTTAAGGCTACATCAAGAGGAAACAAACCTTAGAGATAGAACGTAGAACTACTGTATTGTGTCAAGTTTCAAGAAGCTAGCACAAACCGTGTTGATTTAGAGTTCGTACTGCATCTGTCAATATAGGAGAAAACAGAGTGAAACCTAAAAATTCAAACTGTTCCTGGAAACGAATGCTTCAATCTAGGAGAACTAAACTTGGGCATTCAAGTGGGATTGGTGTACTGATCATTACGTGAATGTATCATGAAGATTGGATGAAAAAATATATGTTGAGATTTCAGGAGACTCTAGTGTTTGGAAGTTTGGCAACCCCTTTCCATATAAGTGTTATTCGCAGTCCCTGCATTAGGCTACATCAAGAGGAAACAAAACTTAGAGATGGAACATAGAAGTACTGTATTGTGTCAAGTTTCAAGAAGCTAGCACAAACTTTGTTTGATTTAGAGTTCGAACTGCATCTGTCAATATAGGAGAAAACAGAGTGAAACCTAAAAATTCAAACTTACTGCAAACGACTGCTTCAACCTAGGAGAACGAAACTTGGGCATCCACGTTTGATTGGTGTACTGCTCATTACTTGAAAGTATCATGAAGGTCGGAAGAAGAAATATATGTTGTCATTTCAGGAGACTGTAGTTTTTTGGCAGGCTAACAACGCCATTCATTGAATGAGTTATTCTCCAGTCTCTGCTTAAGGCTACATCAAGATGAAACAAACCTTAGAGATAGAACGTAGAACTCCTGTAGTGTGTCAAGTTTCAACAAGCTAGCATAAACCGTGTTTGATTTAGAGTTTGAACTACATCTGTCAATATAGGAGAAAACAGAGTGAAACCTAAAAATTCAAACTGTTACTGCAAACGAATGCTTCAACCTAGGAGAACGAAACTTGGGCATCCAAGTTTGATTGGTGTACTGCTCATTACTTGAAAGTATCATGAAGGTCGGAAGAAGAAATATATGTTGTCATTTCAGGAGACTGTAGTTTTTTGGCAGCCTAACAACGCCATTCATTGAATGAGTTATTCTTTAGTCTCTGCTTAAGGCTACATCAAGAGGAAACAAACCGTACAGATAGAACGTAGAACTACTGTATTGTGTCAAGTTTCAAGAAGCTAGCACAAACCGTGTTGATTTAGAGTTAGAACTGCCTCTGTCAATATAGGAGAAAACAGAGTGAAACCTAAAAATTCAAACTGTTACTGCAAACGAATGCTTCAACCTAGAAGAACGAAACTAGGGCATCCAAGTTTGATTGGTGTACTGCTCATTACTTGAAAGTATCATGAAGGTCGGAAGAAAAAATATGTGTTGTGATTTCAGGAGACTGTAGTTTTGTGGCAGCCTAACAACGCCTTTCATTGAATGAGTTATTCTCCAGTCTCTGCTTAAGGCTACATCAAGAGGAAACAAACCTTAGAGATAGAACGTAGAACTACTGTATTGTGTCAAGTTTCAAGAAGCTAGCACAAACCGTGTTGATTTAGAGTTCGAACTGCATCTGTCAATATAGGAGAAAACAGAGTGAAACCTAAAAATTCAAACTGTTCCTGGAAACGAATGCTTCAATCAAGGAGAACTAAACTTGGGCATCCAAGTGGGATTGGTGTACTGATCATTACGTGAATGTATCATGAAGATTGGATGAAAAAATATATGTTGAGATTTCAGGAGACTCTAGTGTTTGGAAGTTTGGCAACCCCTTTCCATATAAGTGTTATTCGCAGTCCCTGCATTAGGCTACATCAAGAGGAAACAAAACTTAGAGATAGAACGTAGAACTACTGTATTGTGTCAAGTTTCAAGAAGCTAGCACAAACTTTGTTTGATTTAGAGTTCGAACTGCATCTGTCAATATAGGAGAAAACAGAGTGAAACCTAAAAATTCAAACTGTTACTGCAAACGAATGCTTCAACCTAGGAGAACGAAACTTGGGCATCCAAGTTTGATTTGTGTACTGCTCATTACTTGAAAGTATCACGAAGGTCGGAAGAAAAAATATATGCTGTGATTTCAGGAGACTGTAGTTTTTTGGCAGCCTAACAACGCCTTTCATTGAATGAGTTATTCTCCAGTCTCTGCTTAAGGCTACATCAAGACGAAACAAACCTTAGAGATAGATAGAACATAGAACTACTGTATTGTGTCAAGTTTCAAGAAGCTAGCAGAAACCGTGTTGATATAGAGTTCGTACTGCATCTGTCAATATAGGAGAAAACAGAGTGAAACCTAAAAATTCAAACTGTTCGTGGAAACGAATGCTTCAATCTAGGAGAACTAAACTTGGGCATCCAAGTGGGATTGGTGTACTGATCATTACGTGAATGTATCATGAAGATTGGATGAAAAAATATATGTTGAGATTTCAGGAGACTCTAGTGTTTGGAAGTTTGGCAACCCCTTTCCATATAAGTGTTATTCGCAGTCCCTGCATTAGGCTACATCAAGAGGAAACAAAACTTAGAGATAGAACGTAGAACTACTGTATTGTGTCAAGTTTCAAGAAGCTAGCACAAACTTTGTTTGATTTAGAGTTCGAACTGCATCTGTCAATATAGGAGAAAACAGAGTGAAAACTAAAAATTCAAACTGTTACTGCAAACGAATGCTTCAACCTAGGAGAACGAAACTTGGGCATCCAAGTTTGATTTGTGTACTGCTCATTACTTGAAAGTATCACGAAGGTCGGAAGAAAAAATATATGCTGTGATTTCAGGAGACTGTAGTTTTTTGGCAGCCTAACAACGCCTTTCATTGAATGAGTTATTCTCCAGTCTCTGCTTAAGGCTACATCAAGACGAAACAAACCTTAGAGATAGATAGAACATAGAACTACTGTATTGTGTCAAGTTTCAAGAAGCTAGCAGAAACCGTGTTGATTTAGAGTTAGAACTGCATCTGTCAATATAGGAGAAAACAGAGTGCAACCTAAAAATTCAAACTGTTACTGCAAACGAATGCTTCAACCTAGAAGAAAGAAACTAGGGCATCCAAGTTTGATTTGTGTACTGCTCATTACTTGAAAGTATCATGAAGGTCGGAAGAAAAAATATGTGTTGTGATTTCAGGAGACTGTAGTTTTGTGGCAGCCTAACCACGACTTTCATTAAATGACTTATTCTCCAGTCTCTGCTTAAGGCTACATCAAGAGGAAACAAACCTTAGAGATAGAACGTAGAACTACTGTATTGTGTCAAGTTTCAAGAAGCTAGCACAAACCGTGTTGATTTAGAGTTCGTACTGCATCTGTCAATATAGGAGAAAACAGAGTGAAACCTAAAAATTCAAACTGTTCCTGGAAACGAATGCGTCAATCTAGGAGAACTAAACTTGGGCATTCAAGTGGGATTGGTGTACTGATCATTACGTGAATGTATCATGAAGATTGGATGAAAAAATATATGTTGAGATTTCAGGAGACTCTAGTGTTTGGAAGTTTGGCAACCCCTTTCCATATAAGTGTTATTCGCAGTCCCTGCATTAGGCTACATCAAGAGGAAACAAAACTTAGAGATAGAACATAGAAGTACTGTATTGTGTCAAGTTTCAAGAAGCTAGCACAAACTTTGTTTGATTTAGAGTTCGAACTGCATCTGTCAATATAGGAGAAAACAGAGTGAAACCTAAAAATTCAAACTGTTACTGCAAACGAATGCTTCAACCTAGGAGAACGAAACTTGGGCATCCAAGTTTGATTGGTGTACTGCTCATTACTTGAAAGTATCATGAAGGTCGGAAGAAGAAATATATGTTGTCATTTCAGGAGACTGTAGTTTTTTGGCAGCCTAACAACGCCATTCATTGAATGAGTTATTCTCCAGTCTCTGCTTAAGGCTACATCAAGATGAAACAAACCTTAGAGATAGAACGTAGAACTCCTGTATTGTTTCAAGTTTCAACAAGCTAGCATAAACCGTGTTTGATTTAGAGTTCGAACTACATCTGTCAATATAAGAGAAAACAGATTGAAACCTAAAAATTCAAACTGTTACTGCAAACGAATGCTTCAACCTAGGAGAACGAAACTTGGGCATCCAAGTTTGATTGGTGTACTGCTCATTACTTGAAAGTATCATGAAGGTCGGAAGAAGAAATATATGTTGTCATTTCAGGAGACTGTAGTTTTTTGGCAGCCTAACAACGCCATTCATTGAATGAGTTATTCTCCAGTCTCTGCTTAAGGCTACATCAAGAGGAAACAAACCGTACAGATAGAACGTAGAACTACTGTATTGTGTCAAGTTTCCAGAAACTAGCACAAACCGAGTTGATTTAGAGTTCAAACTGCATCTGTCAATATAGGAGAAAACAGAGTGAAACCTAAAAATTCAAACTGTTACTGCAAACGAATGCTTCAACCTAGAAGAACGAAACTAGGGCATCCAAGTTTGATTGGTGTACTGCTCATTACTTGAAAGTATCACGAAGTTCGGAAGAAAAAATATGTGTTGTGATTTCAGGAGACTGTAGTTTTGTTGGCAGCCTAACAACGCCTTTCATTGAATGAGTTATTCTCCAGTCTCTGCTTAAGGCTACATCAAGAGGAAACAAACCTTAGAGATAGAACGTAGAACTACTGTATTGTGTCAAGTTTCAAGAAGCTAGCACAAACCGTGTTGATTTAGAGTTCGAACTGCATCTGTCAATATAGGAGAAAACAGAGTGAAACCTAAAAATTCAAACTGTTCCTGGAAACGAATGCTTCAATCAAGGAGAACTAAACTTGGGCATCCAAGTGGGATTGGTGTACTGATCATTACGTGAATGTATCATGAAGATTGGATGAAAAAATATATGTTGAGATTTCAGGAGACTCTAGTGTTTGGAAGTTTGGCAACCCCTTTCCATATAAGTGTTATTCGCAGTCCCTGCATTAGGCTACATCAAGAGGAAACAAAACTTAGAGATAGAACGTAGAACTACTGTATTGTGTCAAGTTTCAAGAAGCTAGCACAAAGTGTGTTTGATTTAGAGTTCGAACTGCATCTGTCAATATAGGAGAAAACAGAGTGAAACCTAAAAATTCAAAGTGTTACTGCAAACGAATGCTTCAACCTAGGAGAACGAAACTTGGGCATCCAAGTTTGATTGGTGTACTGCTCATTACTTGAAAGTATCATGAAGGTCGGAAGAAAAAATATGTGTTGTGATTTCAGGAGACTGTAGTTTTGTGGCAGCCTAACAACGCCTTTCATTGAATGAGTTATTCTCCAGTCTCTGCTTAAGGCTACATCAAGAGGAATCAAACCTTAGAGATAGAACGTAGAACTACTGTATTGTGTCAAGTTTCAAGAAGCTAGCACAAACCGTGTTGATTTAGAGTTCTAACTGCCTGTGTCAATATAGGAGAAAACAGATTGAAACGTAAAAATTCAAATTGTTCTTGCAAACGAATGCTTCAACCTAGGAGAACGAAACTAGGGCATCCAAGTTTGATTGGTGTACTGCTCATTACTTGAAAGTATCATGAAGGTCGGAAGAAAAAATATATGTTGTGATTTCAGGAGACTGTAGTTTTTTGGCAGCCTAACAACGCCTTTCATTGAATGAGTTATTCTCCAGTCTCTGCTTAAGGCTACATCAAGAGGAAACAAACCTTAGAGATAGAACGTAGAACTATTGTATTGTGTCAAGTTTCAAGAAGCTAGCACAAACCGTGTTGATTTAGAGTTCGAACTGCATCTGTCAATATAGGAGAAAACAGAGTGAAACCTAAAAATTCAAACTGTTCCTGGAAACGAATGCTTCAATCAAGGAGAACTAAACTTGGGCATCCAAGTGGGATTGGTGTACTGATCATTACGTGAATGTATCATGAAGATTGGATGAAAAAATATATGTTGAGATTTCAGGAGACTCTAGTGTTTGGAAGTTTGGCAACCCCTTTCCATATAAGTGTTATTCGCAGTCCCTGCATTAGGCTACATCAAGAGGAAACAAAACTTAGAGATAGAACGTAGAACTACTGTATTGTGTCAAGTTTCAAGAAGCTAGCACAAACTTTGTTTGATTTAGAGTTCGAACTGCATCTGTCAATATAGGAGAAAACAGAGTGAAACGTAAAAATTCAAACTGTTACTGCAAACGAATGCTTCAACCTAGGAGAACGAAACTTGGGCATCCAAGTTTGATTGGTGTACTGCTCATTACTTGAAAGTATCATGAAGGTCGGAAGAAAAAATATGTGTTGTGATTTCAGGAGACTGTTGTTTTTTGGCAGCCTAACAACGCCTTTCATTGAATGAGTTATTCTCCAGTCTCTGCTTAAGGCTACATCAAGAGGAAACAAACCTTAGAGATAGAACGTAGAACTACTGTATTGTGTCAAGTTTCAAGAAGCTAGCACAAACCGTGTTGATATAGAGTTCGTACTGCATCTGTCAATATAGGAGAAAACAGAGTGAAACCTAAAAATTCAAACTGTTCGTGGAAACGAATGCTTCAATCTAGGAGAACTAAACTTGGGCATTCAAGGGGGATTGGTGTACTGATCATTACGTGAATGTATCATGAAGATTGGATGAAAAAATATATGTTGAGATTTCAGGAGACTATAGTGTTTGGAAGTTTGGCAACCCCTTTCCATATAAGTGTTATTCACAGTCCCTGCATTAGGCTACATCAAGAGGAAACAAAACTTAGAGATAGAACGTAGAACTACTGTATTGTGTCAAGTTTCAAGAAGCTAGCACAAAGTGTGTTTGATTTAGAGTTCGAACTGCATCTGTCAATATAGGAGAAAACAGAGTGAAACCTAAAAATTCAAACTGTTACTGCAAACGAATGCTTCAACCTAGGAGAACGAAACTTGGGTATCCAAGTTTGATTGGTGTACTGCTCATTACTTGAAAGTATCATGAAGGTCAGAAGAAAAAATATATGTTGTGATTTCAGGAGACTGTAGTTTTTTGGCAGCCTAACAATGCCTTTCAGTGAATGAGTTATTCACCAGTCTTTGCTTAAGACTACATCAAGAGGAAACAAACCGTACAGATAGAACGTAGAACTACTGTATTGTGTCAAGTTTCAAGAAGCTAGCACAAACCGTGTTTGATTTAGAGTTCGAACTGCATCTGTCAATATAGGAGAAAACAGAGTGAAACATAAAAATTCAAACTCTTCCTGCAAACGAATGCTTCAACCTAGGGGAACGAAACTTGGGCATCCAAGTTTGATTGGTGTACTGCTTATTACTTGAAAGTATCATGAAGGTCGGATGAAAAAATATATGTTGAGATTTCAGGAGATGGTAGTTTTTTGGAAGCTTAACAACGCCTTTCATTGAAAGTGTTATTCGCCAGTCTCTGCTTAAGGCTACATCAAGAGAAAACAAACCTTAGGTATAGAACGTAGAACTACTTTATTGTGTCAAGTTTCAAGAAGCTAGCACAAACCGTGTTTGATTTAGAGTTCTAACTGCATGTGTCAATATAGGAGAAAACAGAGTGAAACGTAAAAATTCAAACTGTTCCTGCAAACGAATGCTTCAGTCTAGGAGAACTAAACTTGGGCATCCAAGTGGGATTGGTGTACTGATCATTACGTGAATGTATCATGAAGATTGGATGAAAAAATATATGTTGAGATTTCAGGAGACTCTCGTTTTTCGAAGTTTGGCAACCCCTTTCAATATAAGTGTTATTCGCCAGTCCCTGCTTTAGGCTACATCAAGAGGAAGCAAACCTTAGAGATAGAACGTAGATCTACTTTATTTTTTCAAGTTTCAAGAAGCTAGCACAAACCGTGTTTGATTTAGAGTTCGAACTGCATCTGTCAATATAGGAGAAAACAGAGTGAAACATAAAAATTCAAACTCTTCCTGCAAACGAATGCTTCAACCTAGGGGAACGAAACTTGGGCATCCAAGTTTGATTGGTGTACTGCTCATTACTTGAAAGTATCATGAAGGTCAGAAGAAAAAATATATGTTGAGATTACAGGAGACTGTAGTTTTTTGACAACCCAGCAACGCATTTCTTGAATGAGTTATTCGCCAGTCTTTGCTTAAGGCTACATCAAGAGGAAACAAACCTTAGAGATAGAACGTAGAACTGCTGTATTGTGTCAAGTTTCAAGAATCTAGCACAAACCGTGTTGATTTAGAGTTCGAACTGCATCTGTCAATATAGGAGAAAACAGAGTGAAACCTAAAAATTCAAACTGTTTCTGGAAACCAATGCTTCAATCAAGGAGAATTAAACTTGGGCATCCAAGTGGGATTGGTGTACTGATCATTACGTGAATGTATCATGAAGATTGGATGAAAAAATATATGTTGAGATTTCAGGAGACTCTAGTGTTTGGAAGTTTGGCAACCCCTTTCCATATAAGTGTTATTCGCAGTCCCTGCATTAGGCTACATCAAGAGGAAACAAAACTTAGAGATAGAACGTAGAACTACTGTATTGTGTCAAGTTTCAAGAAGGTAGCACAAACTTTGTTTGATTTAGAGTTCGAACTGCATCTGTCAATATAGGAGAAAACAGAGTGAAACGTAAAAATTCAAACTCTTCCTGCAAACGAATGCTTCAACCTAGGAGAACCAAACTTGGGCATCCAAGGTTGATTGGTGTACTGCTCATTACTTGAAAGTATCATGATGGTCGGAAGAAAAAATATATGTTGTGATTTCAGGAGACTGTAGATTTTGGGCAGCCTAACAACGCCATTCATTGAATGAGTTATTCTCCAGTCTCTGCTTAAGGCTACATCAAGAGGAATCAAACCTTAGAGATAGAACGTAGAACTACTGTATTGTGTCAAGTTTCAAGAAGCTAGCACAAACCGTGTTGATTTAGAGTTAGAACTGCATCTGTCAATATAGGAGAAAACAGAGTGAAACCTAAAAATTCAAACTGTTACTGCAAACGAATGCTTCAACCTAGAAGAACGAAACTAGGGCATCCAAGTTTGATTGGTGTACTGCTCATTAGTTGAAAGTATCATGAAGGTCGGAAGAAAAAATATATGTTGTGATTTCAGGAGACTGTAGTTTTTTGGCAGCCTAACAACGCCTTTCATTGAATGAGTTATTCTCCAGTCTCTGGTTAAGGCTACATCAAGAGGAAACAAACCTTAGAGATAGAACGTAGAACTTCTGTATTGTGTCAAGTTTCAACAAGCTAGCATAAACCGTGTTTGATTTAGAGTTCGAACTACATCTGTCAATATAGGAGAAAACAGAGTGAAACGTAAAAATTCAAACTGTTACTGCAAACGAATGCTTCAACCTAGGAGAACGAAACTTGGGCATCCAAGTTTGATTGGTGTACTGCTCATTACTTGAAAGTATCATGAAGTTCGGAAGAACAAATATATGTTGTGATTCCAGGAGACTGTAGTTTTGTGGCAGCCTAACAACGCCTTTCATTGAATGAGTTATTCTCCAGTCTCTGCTTAAGGCTACATCAAGAGGAAACTAACCTTAGAGATAGAACGTAGAACTACTGTATTGTGTCAAGTTTCAAGAAGCTAGCACAAACCGTGTTGATTTAGAGTTCGAACTGCCTCTGTCAATATAGGAGAAAACAGAGTGAAACCTAAAAATTCAAACTGTTACTGCAAACGAATGCTTCAACCTAGGAGAACGAAACTTGGGCATCCAAGTTTGATTGGTGTACTGCTCATTACTTGAAAGTATCATGAAGTTCGGAAGAACAAATATATGTTGTGATTTCAGGAGACTGTAGTTTTTTGGCAGCCTAACAACGCCTTTCATTGAATGAGTTATTCTCCAGTCTCTGCTTAAGGCTACGTCAAGAGGAAACAAACCTTAGAGATAGGACGTAGAACTACTGTATTGTGTCAAGTTTCAAGAAGCTAGCACAAACCGTGTTGATTTAGAGTTCGAACTGCATCTGTCAATATAGGAGAAAACAGAGTGAAACCTAAAAATTCAAACTGTTACTGCAAACGAATGCTTCAACCTAGAAGGACGAAACTTGGGCATCCAAGTTTCATTGGTGTACTGCTCATTACTTGAAAGTATCATGCAGGTCGGAAGAAAAATATATGTTGAGATTACAGGAGACTGTAGTTTTTTGGCAACCCAGCAACGCATTTCATTGAATGAGTTATTTGCCAGTCTTTGCTTAAGGCTACATCAAGAGGAAACAAACCTTAGAGATAGAACGTAGGACTACTGTATTGTGTCAAGTTTCAAGAAGCTAGCACAAACCGTGTTGATTTAGATTTCGAACTGCATCTGTCAATATAGGAGAAAACAGAGTGAAACCTAAAAATTCAAACTGTTCCTGGAAACGAATGCTTCAATCAAGGAGAACTAAACTTGGGCATCCAAGTGGGATTGGTGTACTGATCATTACGTGAATGTATCATGAAGATTGGATGAAAAAATATATGTTGAGATTTCAGGAGACTCTAGTGTTTCGAAGTTTGGCAACCCCTTTCCATATACGTGTTATTCGCAGTCCCTGCATTAGGCTACATCAAGAGGAAACAAAACTTAGAGATACAACGTAGAACTACTGTATTCTGTGAAGTTTCAAGAAGCTAGCAAAAACCGTGTTTGATTTAGAGTTCGAACTGCATCTGTCAATATAGGAGAAAACAGAGTGAAACGTAAAAATTCAAACTGTTACTGCAAACGAATGCTTCAACCTAGGAGAACGAAACTTGGGCATCCAAGTTTGATTGGTGTACTGCTCAATACTTGAAAGTATCATGAAGGTCCGAAGAAAAAATATATGTTGTGATTTCAGGAGACTGTAGTTTTTTGGCAGCCTAACAACGCCATTCATTGAATGAGTTATTCTCCAGTCTCTGCTTAAGGCTACATCAAGAGGAAACAAACCGTACAGATAGAACGTAGAACTACTGTATTGTGTCAAGTTTCAAGAAGCTAGCACAAACCGTGTTGATTTAGAGTTAGAACTGCATCTGTCAATATAGGAGAAAACAGAGTGAAACCTAAAAATTCAAACTGTTACTGCAAACAAATGCTTCAACCTAGAATAACGAAACTAGGGCATCCAAGTTTGATTGGTGTACTGCTCATTACTTGAAAGTATCATGAAGGTCGGAAGAAAAAATATGTGTTGTGATTTCAGGAGACTGTTGTTTTTTGGCAGCCTAACAACGCCTTTCATTGAATGAGTTATTCTTCAGTCTCTGCTTAAGGCTACATCAAGAGGAAACAAACCTTAGAGATAGAACGTAGAACTACTGTATTGTGTCAAGTTTCAACAAGCTAGCATAAACCGTGTTTGATTTAGAGTTCGAACTACATCTGTCAATATAGGAGAAAACAGAATGAAACGTAAAAATTCAAACTGTTCCTGGAAACGAATGCTTCAATCTAGGAGAACTAAACTTGGGCATTCAAGTGGGATTGGTGTACTGATCATTACGTGAATATATCATGAAGATTGGATGATAAAATATATGTTGAGATTTCAGGAGACTCTAGTGTTTGGAAGTTTGGCAACCCCTTTCCATATAAGTGTTATTCGCAGTCCCTGCATTAGGGTACATCAAGAGGAAACAAAACCTAAAGATAGAACATAGAACTACTGTATTGTGTCAAGTTTGAAGAAGCTAGCACAAACTGTGTTTGATTTAGAGTTCGAACTGCATCTGTCAATATAGGAGAAAACAGAGTGAAACCTAAAAATTCAAACTGTTACTGCAAACGAATGCTTCAACCTAGGAGAACGAAACTTGGGCATCCAAGTTTGATTGGTGTACTGCTCATTACTTGAAAGTATCACGAAGGTCGGAAGAAAAAATATGTGTTGTGATTTCAGGAGACTGTAGTTTTTTAGCAGCCTAACAACGCCTTTCATTGAATGAGTTATTCTCCAGCCTCTACTTAAGGCTACATCAAGAGGAAACAAACCTTAGAGATAGAACGTAGAACTACTGTATTGTGTCAAGTTTCATGAAGCTAGCACAAACCGTGTTGAATTGGAGTTCGTACTGCATCTGTCAATATAGGAGAAAACAGAGTGAAACCTAAAATTTTAAACTGTTCCTGGAAACGAATGCTTCAATCTAGGAGAACTAAACTTGGGCATTCAAGTAGGATTGGTGTAATGATCATTACGTGAATGTATCATAAAGATTGGATGAAAAAATATATGTTGAGATTTCAGGAGACTCTAGTGTTTGGAAGTTTGGCAACCCCTTTCCATATAAGTGTTATTCGCAGTCCCTGCATTAGGCTACATCAAGAGGAAACAAAACTTAGAGATAGAACGTAGAACTAATGTATTGTGTCAAGTTTCAAGAAGCTAGCACAAACTGTGTTTGATTTAGAGTTCGAACTGCATCTGTCAATATAGGAGAAAACAGAGTGAAACCTAAAAATTCAAACTGTTACTGCAAACGAATGCTTCAACCTAGGAGAACGAAACTAGGGCATCCAAGTTTGATTGGTGTACTGCTCATTACTTGAAAGTATCATGAAGGTCGGAAGAAAAAATATATGTTGTGAATTCAGGAGACTGTAGTTTTTTGGCAGCCTAACAACGCCTTTCATTGAATGAGTTATTCTCCAGTCTCTGCTTAAGGCTTCACCAAGATGAAACAAACCTTAGAGATAAAACGTAGAACTACTGTATTGTCTCAAGTTTCAAGAGGCTAGCACAAACCGTGTTGATTTAGAGTTCGAACTGCATCTGTCAATATAGGAGAAAAGAGAGTGAAACCTAAAAATTCAAACTGTTACTGCAAACGAATGCTTCAACCTAGAAGAACGAAACTAGGGCATCCAAGTTTGATTGGTGTACTGCTCATTACTTGAAACTATCATGCAGGTCGGAAGAAAAAATATATGTTGA
Organism: Callospermophilus lateralis; assembly: GCF_048772815.1. NCBI lineage: Eukaryota > Metazoa > Chordata > Mammalia > Rodentia > Sciuridae > Callospermophilus > Callospermophilus lateralis. Next base: position 74,684 of record NW_027514766.1, on the reverse strand, counting down.
GGTTACAGGAGACTGTAGTTTTATGGCAACCCAGTAACGCATTTCATTGAATGAGTTATTCGCCAGTCTTTGCTTAAGGCTAAATCAAGAGGAAACAAACCTTAGAGATAGAACGTAGAACTACTGTATTGTGTCAAGTTTCAAGAAGCTAGCACAAACCGTGTTGATGTAGAGTTCGAACTGCATCTGTCAATATAGGAGAAAACAGACTGAAACCTAAAAATTCAAACTGTTCCTGGAAACCAATGCTTCAATCAAGGAGAACTAAACTTGGGCATCCAAGTGGGATTGGTGTACTGATCATTACGTGAATGTATCATGAAGATTGGATGAAAAAATATATGTTGAGATTTCAGGAGACTCTAGTGTTTGGAAGTTTGGCAACCCCTTTCCATATAAGTGTTATTCGCAGTCCCTGCATTAGGCTACATCAAGAGGAAACAAAACTTAGAGATAGAAGGTAGAACTACTGTATTGTGTCAAGTTTCAAGAAGCTAGCACAAACTGTGTTTGATTTAGAGATCGAAATGCATCTGTCAATATAGGAGAAAACAGAGTGAAACATAAAAATTCAAACTGTTACTGCAAACGAATGCTTCAACCTAGGAGAACGAAACTTGGGCATCCAAGTTTGATTGGTGTACTGCTCATTACTTGAAAGTATCATGAAGGTCGGAAGAAAAAATATATGTTGTCATTTCAGGAGACTGTGGTTTTTTGGCAGCCTAACCACGCCATTCCTTGAATGAGTTATTCTCCAGTCTCTGCTTAAGGCTACATCAAGAGGAAACAAACCGTACAGATAGAACGTAGAACTACTGTATTGTGTCAAGTTTCAAGAAGCTAGCACAAACCGTGTTGATTTAGAGTTCGTACTGCATCTGTCAATATAGGAGAAAACAGAGTGAAACCTAAAATTTCAAACTGTTCCTGGAAACGAATGCTTCAATCTAGGAGAACTAAACTTGGGCATTCAAGTTGGATTGGTGTACTGATTATTACGTGAATGTATCATGAAGATTGGATGAAAAAATATATGTTGAGATTTCAGGAGACTCTAGTGTTTGGAAGTTTGGCAACCCCTTTCCATATAAGTGTTATTCGCAGTCCCTGCATTAGGCTACATCAAGAGGAAACAAACCTTAGGTATAGAACGTAGAACTACTGTATTGTGTCAAGTTTCAAGAAGCTAGCACAAACCGTGTTGATTTAGAGTTAGAACTGCATCTGTCAATATAGGAGAAAACAGAGTGAAACCTAAAAATTCAAACTGTTACTGCAAACAAATGCTTCAACCTAGAATAACGAAACTAGGGCATCCAAGTTTGATTGGTGTACTGCTCATTACTTGAAAGTATCATGAAGGTCGGAAGAAAAAATATGTGTTGTGATTTCAGGAGACTGTTGTTTTTTGGCAGCCTAACAACGCCTTTCATTGAATGAGTTATTCTTCAGTCTCTGCTTAAGGCTACATCAAGAGGAAACAAACCTTAGAGATAGAACGTAGAACTACTGTATTGTGTCAAGTTTCAACAAGCTAGCATAAACCGTGTTTGATTTAGAGTTCGAACTACATCTGTCAATATAGGAGAAAACAGAATGAAACGTAAAAATTCAAACTGTTCCTGGAAACGAATGCTTCAATCTAGGAGAACTAAACTTGGGCATTCAAGTGGGATTGGTGTACTGATCATTACGTGAATATATCATGAAGATTGGATGATAAAATATATGTTGAGATTTCAGGAGACTCTAGTGTTTGGAAGTTTGGCAACCCCTTTCCATATAAGTGTTATTCGCAGTCCCTGCATTAGGGTACATCAAGAGGAAACAAAACCTAAAGATAGAACATAGAACTACTGTATTGTGTCAAGTTTGAAGAAGCTAGCACAAACTGTGTTTGATTTAGAGTTCGAACTGCATCTGTCAATATAGGAGAAAACAGAGTGAAACCTAAAAATTCAAACTGTTACTGCAAACGAATGCTTCAACCTAGGAGAACGAAACTTGGGCATCCAAGTTTGATTGGTGTACTGCTCATTACTTGAAAGTATCACGAAGGTCGGAAGAAAAAATATGTGTTGTGATTTCAGGAGACTGTAGTTTTTTAGCAGCCTAACAACGCCTTTCATTGAATGAGTTATTCTCCAGCCTCTACTTAAGGCTACATCAAGAGGAAACAAACCTTAGAGATAGAACGTAGAACTACTGTATTGTGTCAAGTTTCATGAAGCTAGCACAAACCGTGTTGAATTGGAGTTCGTACTGCATCTGTCAATATAGGAGAAAACAGAGTGAAACCTAAAATTTTAAACTGTTCCTGGAAACGAATGCTTCAATCTAGGAGAACTAAACTTGGGCATTCAAGTAGGATTGGTGTAATGATCATTACGTGAATGTATCATAAAGATTGGATGAAAAAATATATGTTGAGATTTCAGGAGACTCTAGTGTTTGGAAGTTTGGCAACCCCTTTCCATATAAGTGTTATTCGCAGTCCCTGCATTAGGCTACATCAAGAGGAAACAAAACTTAGAGATAGAACGTAGAACTAATGTATTGTGTCAAGTTTCAAGAAGCTAGCACAAACTGTGTTTGATTTAGAGTTCGAACTGCATCTGTCAATATAGGAGAAAACAGAGTGAAACCTAAAAATTCAAACTGTTACTGCAAACGAATGCTTCAACCTAGGAGAACGAAACTAGGGCATCCAAGTTTGATTGGTGTACTGCTCATTACTTGAAAGTATCATGAAGGTCGGAAGAAAAAATATATGTTGTGAATTCAGGAGACTGTAGTTTTTTGGCAGCCTAACAACGCCTTTCATTGAATGAGTTATTCTCCAGTCTCTGCTTAAGGCTTCACCAAGATGAAACAAACCTTAGAGATAAAACGTAGAACTACTGTATTGTCTCAAGTTTCAAGAGGCTAGCACAAACCGTGTTGATTTAGAGTTCGAACTGCATCTGTCAATATAGGAGAAAAGAGAGTGAAACCTAAAAATTCAAACTGTTACTGCAAACGAATGCTTCAACCTAGAAGAACGAAACTAGGGCATCCAAGTTTGATTGGTGTACTGCTCATTACTTGAAACTATCATGCAGGTCGGAAGAAAAAATATATGTTGAGGTTACAGGAGACTGTAGTTTTATGGCAACCCAGTAACGCATTTCATTGAATGAGTTATTCGCCAGTCTTTGCTTAAGGCTAAATCAAGAGGAAACAAACCTTAGAGATAGAACGTAGAACTACTGTATTGTGTCAAGTTTCAAGAAGCTAGCACAAACCGTGTTGATGTAGAGTTCGAACTGCATCTGTCAATATAGGAGAAAACAGACTGAAACCTAAAAATTCAAACTGTTCCTGGAAACCAATGCTTCAATCAAGGAGAACTAAACTTGGGCATCCAAGTGGGATTGGTGTACTGATCATTACGTGAATGTATCATGAAGATTGGATGAAAAAATATATGTTGAGATTTCAGGAGACTCTAGTGTTTGGAAGTTTGGCAACCCCTTTCCATATAAGTGTTATTCGCAGTCCCTGCATTAGGCTACATCAAGAGGAAACAAAACTTAGAGATAGAAGGTAGAACTACTGTATTGTGTCAAGTTTCAAGAAGCTAGCACAAACTGTGTTTGATTTAGAGATCGAAATGCATCTGTCAATATAGGAGAAAACAGAGTGAAACATAAAAATTCAAACTGTTACTGCAAACGAATGCTTCAACCTAGGAGAACGAAACTTGGGCATCCAAGTTTGATTGGTGTACTGCTCATTACTTGAAAGTATCATGAAGGTCGGAAGAAAAAATATATGTTGTCATTTCAGGAGACTGTGGTTTTTTGGCAGCCTAACCACGCCATTCCTTGAATGAGTTATTCTCCAGTCTCTGCTTAAGGCTACATCAAGAGGAAACAAACCGTACAGATAGAACGTAGAACTACTGTATTGTGTCAAGTTTCAAGAAGCTAGCACAAACCGTGTTGATTTAGAGTTCGTACTGCATCTGTCAATATAGGAGAAAACAGAGTGAAACCTAAAATTTCAAACTGTTCCTGGAAACGAATGCTTCAATCTAGGAGAACTAAACTTGGGCATTCAAGTTGGATTGGTGTACTGATTATTACGTGAATGTATCATGAAGATTGGATGAAAAAATATATGTTGAGATTTCAGGAGACTCTAGTGTTTGGAAGTTTGGCAACCCCTTTCCATATAAGTGTTATTCGCAGTCCCTGCATTAGGCTACATCAAGAGGAAACAAACCTTAGGTATAGAACGTAGAACTACTGTATTGTGTCAAGTTTCAAGAAGCTAGCACAAACTGTGTTTGATTTAGAGTTCGAACTGCATCTGTCAATATAGGAGAAAACAGAGTGAAACCTAAAAATTCAAACTGTTACTGCAAACGAATGCTTCAACCTAGGAGAACAAAACTTGGGCATCCAAGTTTGATTGGTGTACTGCTCATTACTTGAAAGTATCATGAAGGTCAGAAGAAAAAATATGTGTTGAGATTACAGGAGACTGTAGTTTTTTGTCAGCCTAACAATGCCTTTCATTGAATGAGTTATTCACCAGTCTTTGCTTAAGACTACATCAAGATATAACAAATCTTAGAGATAGAACGTAGAACTACTGTATTGTGTCAAGTTTCAAGAAGTTAGCACAAACCGTGTTGATTTAGAGTTCGAACTGCATCTGTCAATATTGGAGAAAACAGAGTGAAACCTAAAAATTCAAACTGTTACTGCAAACGAATGCTTCAACCTAGAAGAACGAAACTAGGGCATCCAAGTTTGATTGGTGTACTGCTCATTACTTGAAACTATCATGCAGGTCGGAAGAAAAAATATATTTTGAGGTTACAGGAGACTGTAGTTTTATGGCAACCCAGTAACGCATTTCATTGAATGAGTTATTCGCCAGTCTTTGCTTAAGGCTACATCAAAAGGAAACAAACCTTAGAGAAAGAACGTAGAACTACTGTATTGTGTCAAGTTTCAAGAAGCTAGCACAAACCGTGTTGATGTAGAGTTCGAACTGCATCTGTCAATATAGGAGAAAACAGAGTGAAATCTAAAAATTCAATCTGTTCCTGGAAACGAATGCTTCAATCAAGGAGAACTAAACTTGGGCATCCAAGTGGGATTGGTGTACTGATCATTACGTGAATGTATCATGAAGATTGGATGAAAAAACATATGTTGAGATTTCAGGAGACTCTAGTGTTTGGAAGTTTGGCAACCCCTTTCCATATAAGTGTTATTCGCAGTACCTGCATTAGGCTACATCAAGAGGAAACCAAACTTAGAGATAGAACGTAGAACTACTGTATTGTGTCAAGTTTCAAGAAGCTAGCACACACTTTGTTTGATTTAGAGTTCGAACTGCATCTGTCAATATAGGAGAAAACAGAGTGAAACCTAAAAATTCAAACTGTTACTGCAAACGAATGCTTCAACCTAGGAGAACAAAACTTGGGCATCCTAGTTTGATTGGTGTACTGCTCATTACTTGAAAGTATCATGAAGGTCAGAAGAAAAAATATATGTTGAGATTACAGGAGACTGTATTTTTTTGGCAGCCTAACAATGCCTTTTATTGAATGAGTTATTCACCAGTCTTTGCTTAAGACTACATCAAGAGGAAACAAACCTTAGATATAGAACCTATAACGACTGTATTGTGTCAAGTTTCAAGAAGCTAGCACAAACCGTGTTGATTTAGAGTTCGAACTGCATCTGTCAATATAGGAGAAAACAGAGTGAAACCTAAAAATTCAAACTGTTACTGCAAACGAATGCTTCAACCTAGAAGAACCAAACTAGGGCATCCAAGTTTGATTGGTGTACTGCTCATTACTTGAAAGTATCATGCAGGTTGGAAGAAAAAATATATGTTGAGATTAAAGGAGACTGTAGTTTTTTGGCAACCCAGCAACGCATTTCATTGAATGAGTTATTCGCCAGTCTTTGCTTAAGGCTACATCAAGAGGAAACAAACCTTAGAGATAGAACGTAGAACTACTGTATTGTGTCAAGTTTCAAGAAGCTAGCACAAACTGTGTTTGATTTAGAGATCGAAATGCATCTGTCAATATAGGAGAAAACAGAGTGAAACATAAAAATTCAAACTGTTACTGCAAACGAATGCTTCAACCTAGGAGAACGAAACTTGGGCATCCAAGTTTGATTGGTGTACTGCTCATTACTTGAAAGTATCATGAAGGTCGGAAGAAAAAATATATGTTGTCATTTCAGGAGACTGTGGTTTTTTGGCAGCCTAACCACGCCATTCATTGAATGAGTTATTCTCCAGTCTCTGCTTAAGGCTACATCAAGAGGAAACAAACCGTACAGATAGAACGTAGAACTACTGTATTGTGTCAAGTTTCAAGAAGCTAGCACAAACCGTGTTGATTTAGAGTTCGTACTGCATCTGTCAATATAGGAGAAAACAGAGTGAAACCTAAAATTTCAAACTGTTCCTGGAAACGAATGCTTCAATCTAGGAGAACTAAACTTGGGCATTCAAGTTGGATTGGTGTACTGATTATTACGTGAATGTATCATGAAGATTGGATGAAAAAATATATGTTGAGATTTCAGGAGACTCTAGTGTTTGGAAGTTTGGCAACCCCTTTCCATATAAGTGTTATTCGCAGTCCCTGCATTAGGCTACATCAAGAGGAAACAAACCTTAGGTATAGAACGTAGAACTACTGTATTGTGTCAAGTTTCAAGAAGCTAGCACAAACTGTGTTTGATTTAGAGTTCGAACTGCATCTGTCAATATAGGAGAAAACAGAGTGAAACCTAAAAATTCAAACTGTTACTGCAAACGAATGCTTCAACCTAGGAGAACAAAACTTGGGCATCCAAGTTTGATTGGTGTACTGCTCATTACTTGAAAGTATCATGAAGGTCAGAAGAAAAAATATGTGTTGAGATTACAGGAGACTGTAGTTTTTTGTCAGCCTAACAATGCCTTTCATTGAATGAGTTATTCACCAGTCTTTGCTTAAGACTACATCAAGATATAACAAATCTTAGAGATAGAACGTAGAACTACTGTATTGTGTCAAGTTTCAAGAAGTTAGCACAAACCGTGTTGATTTAGAGTTCGAACTGCATCTGTCAATATAGGAGAAAACAGAGTGAAACCTAAAAATTCAAACTGTTACTGCAAACGAATGCTTCAACCTAGAAGAACGAAACTAGGGCATCCAAGTTTGATTGGTGTACTGCTCATTACTTGAAAGTATCATGAAGGTCGGAAGAAAAAATATGTGTTGTGATTTCAGGAGACTGTAGTTTTTTGGCAGCCTAACAACGCCTTTCATTGAATGAGTTATTCTCCAGTCTCTGCTTAAGGCTACATCAAGAGGAAACAAACCTTAGAGATAGAACGTAGAACTACTGTATTGTGTCAAGTTTCAAGAAGCTAGCACAAACCGTGTTGATTTAGAGTTAGAACTGCATCTGTCAATATAGGAGAAAACAGAGTGAAACCTAAAAATTCAAACTGTTACTGCAAACGAATGCTTCAACCTAGAAGAACGAAACTAGGGCATCCAAGTTTGATTGGTGTACTGCTCATTACTTGAAAGTATCATGAAGGTCGGAAGAAAAAATATGTGTTGTGATTTCAGGAGACTGTTGTTTTGTGGCAGCCTAACAACGCCTTTTATTGAATGAGTTATTCTCCAGTCTCTGCTTAATGTTACATCAAGAGGAAACAAACCGTACAGATAGAACGTAGAACTACTGTATTGTGTCAAGTTTCAACAAGCTAGCATAAACCGTGTTTGATTTAGAGTTCGAACTACATCTGTCAATATAGGAGAAAACAGAGTGAAACGTAAAAATTCAAACTGTTACTGCAAACGAATGCTTCAACCTAGGAGAACGAAACTTGGGAATCCAAGTTTGATTGGTGTACTGCTCATTACTTGAAAGTATCATGAAGTTCGGAAGAACAAATATATGATGTGATTTCAGGAGACTGTAGTTTTGTGGCAGCCTAACAACGCCTTTCATTGAATGAGTTATTCTCCAGTCTCTGCTTAAGGCTACATCAAGAGGAAACTAACCTTAGAGATAGAACGTTGAACTACTGTATTGTGTCAAGTTTCAAGAAGCTAGCACAAACCGTGTTGATTTAGAGTTCGAACTGCCTCTGTCAATATAGGAGAAAACAGAGTGAAACCTAAAAATTCAAACTGTTACTGCAAACGAATGCTTCAACCTAGAAGAACGAAACTAGGGCATCCAAGTTTTCTTGGTGTACTGCTCATTACTTGAAAGTATCAAGAAGGTCGGAAGAAAAAATATGTGTTGTGATTTCAGGAGACTGTTGTTTTGTGGCAGCCTAACAACGCCTTTCATTGAATGAGTTATTCTCCAGTCTCTGCTTAAGGCTACGTCAAGAGGAAACAAACCTTAGAGATAGGACGTAGAACTACTGTATTGTGTCAAGTTTCAAGAAGCTAGCACAAACCGTGTTGATATAGAGTTAGAACTGCCTCTGTCAATATAGGAGAAAACAGAGTGAAACCTAAAAATTCAAACTCTTCGTGGAAACGAATGCTTCAATCTAGGAGAACTAAACTTGGGCATTCAAGGGGGATTGGTGTACTGATCATTACGTGAATGTATCATGAAGATTGGATGAAAAAATATATGTTGAGATTTCAGGAGACTCTAGTGTTTGGAAGTTTAGCAACCCCTTTTCATACAAGTGTTATTCGCAGTCCCTGCATTAGGCTACATCAAGAGGAAAAAAAACTTAGAGATAGAACGTAGAACAACTGTATTGTGTCAAGTTTGAAGAAGCTAGCACAAACTGTGTTTGATTTAGAGTTCGAACTGCATCTGTCAATATAGGAGAAAACAGAGTGAAACCTAAAAATTCAAACTGTTACTGCAAACGAATGCTTCAACCTAGGAGAACGAAACTTGGGTATCCAAGTTTGATTGGTGTACTGCTCATTACTTGAAAGTATCATGAAGGTCAGAAAAAAAAATATATGTTGTGATTTCAGGAGACTGTAGTTTTTTGGCAGCCTAACAATGCCTTTCAGTGAATGAGTTATTCACCAGTCTTTGCTTAAGACTACATCAAGAGGAAACAAACCTTAGAGATAGAACGTAGAACTACTGTATTGTGTCAAGTTTCAAGAAGCTAGCACAAACCGTGTTTGATTTAGAGTTCGAACTGCATCTGTCAATATAGGAGAAAACAAAGTGAAACGTAAAAATTCATATGCTTCCTGCAAACGAATGCTTCAACCTAGGGGAACGAAACTTGGGCATCCAAGTTTGATTGGTGTACTGCTTATTACTTGAAAGTATCATGAAGATCGGATGAAAAAATATATGTTGAGATTTCAGGAGATGGTAGTTTTTTGGAAGCTTAACAACGCCTTTCATTGAAAGTGTTATTCGCCAGTCTCTGCTTAAGGCTACATCAAGAGAAAAAAAAACCTTAGGTATAGAACGTAGAACTACTTTATTGTGTCAAGTTTCAAGAAGCTAGCACAAACCGTGTTTGATTTAGAGTTCTAACAGCATGTGTCAATATAGGAGAAAACAGAGTGAAACGTAAAAATTCAAACTGTTCCTGCAAACGAATGCTTCAACCTAGGAGAACGAAACTAGGGTATCCAAGTTTGATTGGTGTACTGCTCATTACTTGAAAGTATCATGAAGGTCGGAAGAACAAATATATGTTGTGATTTCAGGAGACTGTAGTTTTTTGGCAGCCTAACAACGCCTTTCATTGAATGAGTTATTCTCCAGTCTCTGCTAAAGGCTACATCAAGAGGAAACAAACCTTAGAGATACAACGTAGAATTACTGTATGTGTCAAGTTTCAAGAAGCTAGCACAAACCGTGTTTGATTTAGAGTTCTAACTGCATGTGTCAATATATTAGAAAACAGAGTGAAACCTAAAAATTCAAACTGTTCCTGCAAACGAATGCTTCAGTATAGGAGAACTAAACTTGGGCATCCAAGTGGGATTGGTGTCCTGATCATTACGTGAATGTATCATGAAAATTGGATGAAAAAATATATGTTGAGATTTCAGGAGATTCTCGTTTTTCGAAGTTTGGCAACCCCTTTCAATATCAGTGTTATTCACCAGTCCCTGCTTTAGGCTACATCAAGAGGAAGCAAACCTTACAGATAGAACGTAGAACTACTTTATTTTTTCAAGTTTCAAGAAGCTAGCACAAACCTTTTTTGATTTAGATTTCGAACTGCATCTGTCAATATAGGAGAAAACAGAGTGAAACGTAAAAAATCAAACTGTTACTGCAAACGAATGCATCAACCTAGGAGAACAAAACTTGGGCATCCAAGTTTGATTGGTGTACTGCTCATTACTTGAAAGTATCATGAACGTCGGAAGAAAAAATATATGTTGAGATTACAGGAGACTGCGGTTTTTGGCAGCCTAACAATGCCTTTCATTGAATGAGTTATTCACCAGTCTTTGCTTAAGACTACATCAAGAAAAACAAACCTTAGAGATAGAACGTAGAACTACTGTATTGTGTCAAGTTTCAAGAAGCTAGCACAAACCGTGTTGACTTAGAGTTCGAACTGCATCTGTCAATGTAGGAGAAAACAGAGTGAAACGTAAAAATTCAAACTGTTACTGCAAACGAATGCTTCAACCTAGGAGAACGAAACTTGGGCATCCAAGTTTGATTGGTGTACTGCTCAATACTTGAAAGTATCATGAAGGTCGGAAGAAAAAATATATGTTGTGATTTCAGGAGACTGTAGTTTTTTTGCAGCCTAACAACGCCATTCATTGAATGAGTTATTCTCCAGTCTCTGCTTAAGGCTACATCAAGAGGAAACAAACCGTACAGATAGAACGTAGAACTACTGTATTGTGTCAAGTTTCAAGAAGCTAGCACAAACCGTGTTGATTTAGAGTTAGAACTGCATCTGTCAATATAGGAGAAAACAGAGTGAAACCTAAAAATTCAAACTGTTACTGCAAACAAATGCTTCAACCTAGAATAACGAAACTAGGGCATCCAAGTTTGATTGGTGTACTGCTCATTACTTGAAAGTATTATGAAGGTCGGAAGAAAAAATATGTGTTGTGATTTCAGGAGACTGTAGTTTTTTGGCAGCCTAACAACGCCTTTCATTGAATGAGTTATTCTTCAGTCTCTGCTTAAGGCTACATCAAGAGGAAACAAACCTTAGAGATAGAACGTAGAACTACTGTATTGTGTCAAGTTTCAACAAGCTAGCATAAACCGTGTTTGATTTAGTGTTCGAACTACATCTGTCAATATAGGAGAAAACAGAATGAAACGTAAAAATTCAAACTGTTCCTGGAAACGAATGCTTCAATCTAGGAGAACTAAACTTGGGCATTCAAGTGGGATTGGTGTACTGATCATTACGTGAATATATCATGAAGATTGGATGATAAAATATATGTTGAGATATCAGGAGACTCTAGTGTTTGGAAGTTTGGCAACCCCTTTCCATATAAGTGTTATTCGCAGTCCCTGCATTAGGGTACATCAAGAGGAAACAAAACTTAGAGATAGAACATAGAACTACTGTATTGTGTCAAGTTTGAAGAAGCTAGCACAAACTGTGTTTGATTTGGAGTTCGAACTGCATCTGTCAATATAGGAGAAAACAGAGTGAAACCTAAAAATTCAAACTGTTACTGCAAACGAATGCTTCAACCTAGGAGAACGAAACTTGGGCATCCAAGTTTGATTGGTGTACTGCTCATTACTTGAAAGTATCACGAAGGTCGGAAGAAAAAATATGTGTTGTGATTTCAGGAGACTGTAGTTTTTTGGCAGCCTAACAATGCCTTTCATTGAATGAGTTATTCACCAGTCTTTGCTTAAGACTACATCAAGAGGAAACAAACCTTAGAGATAGAACGTAGAACTACTGTATTGTGTCAAGTTTCAAGAAGCTAGCACAAACCGTGTTTGATTTAGAGTTCGAACTGCATCTGTCAATATAGGAGAAAACAAAGTGAAACGTAAAAATTCATATGCTTCCTGCAAACGAATGCTTCAACCTAGGGGAACGAAACTTGGGCATCCAAGTTTGATTGGTGTACTGCTTATTACTTGAAAGTATCATGAAGATCGGATGAAAAAATATATGTTGAGATTTCAGGAGATGGTAGTTTTTTGGAAGCTTAACAACGCCTTTCATTGAAAGTGTTATTCGCCAGTCTCTGCTTAAGGCTACATCAAGAGAAAAAAAAACCTTAGGTATAGAACGTAGAACTACTTTATTGTGTCAAGTTTCAAGAAGCTAGCACAAACCGTGTTTGATTTAGAGTTCTAACAGCATGTGTCAATATAGGAGAAAACAGAGTGAAACGTAAAAATTCAAACTGTTCCTGCAAACGAATGCTTCAACCTAGGAGAACGAAACTAGGGTATCCAAGTTTGATTGGTGTACTGCTCATTACTTGAAAGTATCATGAAGGTCGGAAGAACAAATATATGTTGTGATTTCAGGAGACTGTAGTTTTTTGGCAGCCTAACAACGCCTTTCATTGAATGAGTTATTCTCCAGTCTCTGCTAAAGGCTACATCAAGAGGAAACAAACCTTAGAGATACAACGTAGAATTACTGTATGTGTCAAGTTTCAAGAAGCTAGCACAAACCGTGTTTGATTTAGAGTTCTAACTGCATGTGTCAATATATTAGAAAACAGAGTGAAACCTAAAAATTCAAACTGTTCCTGCAAACGAATGCTTCAGTATAGGAGAACTAAACTTGGGCATCCAAGTGGGATTGGTGTCCTGATCATTACGTGAATGTATCATGAAAATTGGATGAAAAAATATATGTTGAGATTTCAGGAGATTCTCGTTTTTCGAAGTTTGGCAACCCCTTTCAATATCAGTGTTATTCACCAGTCCCTGCTTTAGGCTACATCAAGAGGAAGCAAACCTTACAGATAGAACGTAGAACTACTTTATTTTTTCAAGTTTCAAGAAGCTAGCACAAACCTTTTTTGATTTAGATTTCGAACTGCATCTGTCAATATAGGAGAAAACAGAGTGAAACGTAAAAAATCAAACTGTTACTGCAAACGAATGCATCAACCTAGGAGAACAAAACTTGGGCATCCAAGTTTGATTGGTGTACTGCTCATTACTTGAAAGTATCATGAACGTCGGAAGAAAAAATATATGTTGAGATTACAGGAGACTGCGGTTTTTGGCAGCCTAACAATGCCTTTCATTGAATGAGTTATTCACCAGTCTTTGCTTAAGACTACATCAAGAAAAACAAACCTTAGAGATAGAACGTAGAACTACTGTATTGTGTCAAGTTTCAAGAAGCTAGCACAAACCGTGTTGATTTAGAGTTAGAACTGCATCTGTCAATATAGGAGAAAACAGAGTGAAACCTAAAAATTCAAACTGTTACTGCAAACAAATGCTTCAACCTAGAAGAACGAAACTAGGGCATCCAAGTTTGATTGGTGTACTGCTCATTACTTGAAAGTATCATGAAGGTCGGAAGAAAAAATATGTGTTGTGATTTCAGGAGACTGTTGTTTTGTGGCAGCCTAACAACGCCTTTTATTGAATGAGTTATTCTCCAGTCTCTGCTTAATGTTACATCAAGAGGAAACAAACCTTAGAGATAGAACGTAGAACTACTGTATTGTGTCAAGTTTCATTCAAGAAGCTAGCACAACCGTGTTGATATAGAGTTCGTACTGCATCTGTCAATATAGGAGAAAACTGAGTGAAACCTAAAAATTCAAACTGTTCGTGGAAACGAATGCTTCAATCTAGGAGAACTAAACTTGGGCATTCAGGGGGATTGGTGTACTGATCATTACGTGAATGTATCATGAAGATTGGATGAAAAAATATATGTTGAGATTTCAGGAGACTCTAGTGTTTGGAAGTTTGGCAACCCATTTCCATATAAGTGTTATTCGCAGTCCTGCATTAGGCTCCATCGAGAGGAAACAAACGTAGAGATAGAACATAGAAGTACTGTATTGTGTCAAGTTTCAAGAAGCTAGCACAAACCGTGTTGATTTAGAGTTCTAACTGCATGTGTCAATATAGGAGAAAACAGAGTGAAACGTAAAAATTCAAACTGTTCCTGCAAACGAATGCTTCAACCTAGGAGAACGAAACTAGGGTATCCAAGTTTGATTGGTGTACTGCTCATTACTTGAAAGTATCATGAAGGTCGGAAGAACAAATATATGTTGTGATTTCAGGAGACTGTAGTTTTTTGGCAGCCTAACAACGCCTTTCATTGAATGAGTTATTCTCCAGTCTCTGCTTAAGGCTACATCAAGAGGAAACAAACCTTAGAGATACAACGTAGAATTACTGTATGTGTCAAGTTTCAAGAAGCTAGCACAAACCGTGTTTGATTTAGAGTTCTAACTGCATGTGTCAATATATTAGAAAACAGAGTGAAACCTAAAAATTCAAACTGTTTCTGCAAACGAATGCTTCAGTATAGGAGAACTAAAGTTGGGCATCCAAGTGGGATTGGTGTCCGGATCATTACGTGAATGTATCATGAAATTGGATGAAAAAATATATGTTGAGATTTCAGGAGATTCTCGTTTTTCGAAGTTTGGCAACCCCTTTCAATATAAGTGTTATTCACCAGTCCCTGCTTTAGGCTACATCAAGAGGAAGCAAACCTTACAGATAGAACGTAGAACTACTTTATTTTGTCAAGTTTCAAGAAGCTAGCACAAACCTTTTTTGATTTAGATTTCGAACTGCATCTGTCAATATAGGAGAAAACAGAGTGAAACCTAAAAATTCAAACTGTTACTGCAAACGAATGCATCAGCCTAGGAGAACAAAACTTGGGCATCCAAGTTTGATTGGTGTACTGCTCATTACTTGAAAGTATCATGAACGTCGGAAGAAAAAATATATGTTGAGATTACAGGAGACTGCAGTTTTTGGCAGCCTAACAATGCCTTTCATTGAATGAGTTATTCACCAGTCTTTGCTTAAGACTACATCAAGAGGAAACAAACCTTAGAGATAGAACGTAGAACTACTGTATTGTGTCAAGTTTCAAGAAGCTAGCACAAACCGTGTTGATTTAGAGTTCGAACTGCATCTGTCAATATAGGAGAAAACAGAGTGAAACCTAAAAATTCAAACTGTTACTGAAAACGAATGCTTCAACCTAGAAGAACGAAACTAGGGCATCCAAGTTTGATTGGTGTCCTGCTCATTACTTGAAACTATCATGCAGGTCGGAAGAAAAAATATATGTTGAGGTTACAGGAGACTGTAGTTTTTTGGCAACCCAGTAACGCATTTCATTGAATGAGTTATTCGCCAGTCTTTGCTTAAGGCTACATCAAGAGGAAACAAACCTTAGAGATAGAACGTAGAACTACTGTATTGTGTCAAGTTTCAAGAAGCTAGCACAAACCGTGTTGATTTAGAGTTCGAACTGCATCTGTCAATATAGGAGAAAACAGAGTGAAACCTAAAAATTCAAACTGTTCCTGGAAACGAATGCTTCAATCAAGGAGAACTAAACTTGGGCATCCAAGTGGGATTGGTGTACTGATCATTACGTGAATGTATCATGAAGATTGGATGAAAAAATATATGTTGAGATTTCAGGAGACTCTAGTGTTTGGAAGTTTGGCAACCCCTTTCCATATAAGTGTTATTCGCAGTCCCTGCATTAGGCTACATCAAGAGGAAACAAAACTTAGAGATAGAAGGTAGAACTACTGTATTGTGTCAAGTTTCAAGAAGCTAGCACAAACTGTGTTTGATTTAGAGATCGAACTGCATCTGTCAATATAGGAGAAAACAGAGTGAACATAAAAATTCAAACTGTTACTGCAAACGAATGCTTCAACCTAGGAGAATGAAACTTGGGCATCCAAGTTTGATTGGTGTACTGCTCATTACTTGAAAGTATCATGAAGGTCGGAAGAAAAAATATATGTTGTGATTTCAGAGACTGTAGTTTTTTTGGCAGCCTAACAACGCCTTTCATTGAATGAGTTATTCTCCAGTCTCTGCTTAAGGCTACATCAAGAGGAAACAAACCTTAGAGATAGAACGTAGAACTACTGTATTGTGTCAAGTTTCAAGAAGCTAGCACAAACCGTGTTGATTTAGAGTTAGAACTGCATCTGTCAATATAGGAGAAAACAGAGTGAAACCTAAAAATTCAAACTGTTACTGCAAACGAATGCTTCAACCTAGAAGAACGAAACTAGGGCATCCAAGTTTGATTGGTGTACTGCTCATTACTTGAAAGTATCATGAAGGTCGGAAGAAAAAATATGTGTTGTGATTTCAGGAGACTGTTGTTTTGTGGCAGCCTAACAACGCCTTTTATTGAATGAGTTATTCTCCAGTCTCTGCTTAATGTTACATCAAGAGGAAACAAACCTTAGAGATAGAACGTAGAACTACTGTATTGTGTCAAGTTTCAAGAAGCTAGCACAAACCGTGTTGATATAGAGTTCGTACTGCATCTGTCAATATAGGAGAAAACTGAGTGAAACCTAAAAATTCAAACTGTTCGTGGAAACGAATGCTTCAATCTAGGAGAACTAAACTTGGGCATTCAAGGGGGATTGGTGTACTGATCATTACGTGAATGTATCATGAAGATTGGATGAAAAAATATATGTTGAGATTTCAGGAGACTCTAGTGTTGGAAGTTTGGCAACCCATTTCCATATAAGTGTTATTCGCAGTCCCTGCATTAGGCTCCATCGAGAGGAAACAAAACGTAGAGATAGAACATAGAAGTACTGTATTGTGTCAAGTTTCAAGAAGCTAGCACAAACCGTGTTGATTTAGAGTTCTAACTGCATGTGTCAATATAGGAGAAAACAGAGTGAAACGTAAAAATTCAAACTGTTCCTGCAAACGAATGCTTCAACCTAGGAGAACGAAACTAGGGTATCCAAGTTTGATTGGTGTACTGCTCATTACTTGAAAGTATCATGAAGGTCGGAAGAACAAATATATGTTGTGATTTCAGGAGACTGTAGTTTTTTGGCAGCCTAACAACGCCTTTCATTGAATGAGTTATTCTCCAGTCTCTGCTTAAGGCTACATCAAGAGGAAACAAACCTTAGAGATACAACGTAGAATTACTGTATGTGTCAAGTTTCAAGAAGCTAGCACAAACCGTGTTTGATTTAGAGTTCTAACTGCATGTGTCAATATATTAGAAAACAGAGTGAAACCTAAAAATTCAAACTGTTTCTGCAAACGAATGCTTCAGTATAGGAGAACTAAAGTTGGGCATCCAAGTGGGATTGGTGTCCTGATCATTACGTGAATGTATCATGAAAATTGGATGAAAAAATATATGTTGAGATTTCAGGAGATTCTCGTTTTTCGAAGTTTGGCAACCCCTTTCAATATAAGTGTTATTCACCAGTCCCTGCTTTAGGCTACATCAAGAGGAAGCAAACCTTACAGATAGAACGTAGAACTACTTTATTTTGTCAAGTTTCAAGAAGCTAGCACAAACCTTTTTTGATTTAGATTTCGAACTGCATCTGTCAATATAGGAGAAAACAGAGTGAAACCTAAAAATTCAAACTGTTACTGCAAACGAATGCATCAGCCTAGGAGAACAAAACTTGGGCATCCAAGTTTGATTGGTGTACTGCTCATTACTTGAAAGTATCATGAACGTCGGAAGAAAAAATATATGTTGAGATTACAGGAGACTGCAGTTTTTGGCAGCCTAACAATGCCTTTCATTGAATGAGTTATTCACCAGTCTTTGCTTAAGACTACATCAAGAGGAAACAAACCTTAGAGATAGAACGTAGAACTACTGTATTGTGTCAAGTTTCAAGAAGCTAGCACAAACCGTGTTGATTTAGAGTTCGAACTGCATCTGTCAATATAGGAGAAAACAGAGTGAAACCTAAAAATTCAAACTGTTACTGAAAACGAATGCTTCAACCTAGAAGAACGAAACTAGGGCATCCAAGTTTGATTGGTGTCCTGCTCATTACTTGAAACTATCATGCAGGTCGGAAGAAAAAATATATGTTGAGGTTACAGGAGACTGTAGTTTTTTGGCAACCCAGTAACGCATTTCATTGAATGAGTTATTCGCCAGTCTTTGCTTAAGGCTACATCAAGAGGAAAACAAACCTTAGAGATAGAACGTAGAACTACTGTATTGTGTCAAGTTTCAAGAAGCTAGCACAAACCGTGTTGATTTAGAGTTCGAACTGCATCTGTCAATATAGGAGAAAACAGAGTGAAACCTAAAAATTCAAACTGTTCCTGGAAACGAATGCTTCAATCAAGGAGAACTAAACTTGGGCATCCAAGTGGGATTGGTGTACTGATCATTACGTGAATGTATCATGAAGATTGGATGAAAAAATATATGTTGAGATTTCAGGAGACTCTAGTGTTTGGAAGTTTGGCAACCCCTTTCCATATAAGTGTTATTCGCAGTCCCTGCATTAGGCTACATCAAGAGGAAACAAAACTTAGAGATAGAAGGTAGAACTACTGTATTGTGTCAAGTTTCAAGAAGCTAGCACAAACTGTGTTTGATTTAGAGATCGAACTGCATCTGTCAATATAGGAGAAAACAGAGTGAAACATAAAAATTCAAACTGTTACTGCAAACGAATGCTTCAACCTAGGAGAATGAAACTTGGGCATCCAAGTTTGATTGGTGTACTGCTCATTACTTGAAAGTATCATGAAGGTCGGAAGAAAAAATATATGTTGTGATTTCAGGAGACTGTAGTTTTTTGGCAGCCTAACAACGCCTTTCATTGAATGAGTTATTCTCCAGTCTCTGCTTAAGGCTACATCAAGAGGAAACAAACCTTAGAGATAGAACGTAGAACTACTGTATTGTGTCAAGTTTCAAGAAGCTAGCACAAACCGTGTTGATTTAGAGTTAGAACTGCATCTGTCAATATAGGAGAAAACAGAGTGAAACCTAAAAATTCAAACTGTTACTGCAAACGAATGCTTCAACCTAGAAGAACGAAACTAGGGCATCCAAGTTTGATTGGTGTACTGCTCATTACTTGAAAGTATCATGAAGGTCGGAAGAAAAAATATGTGTTGTGATTTCAGGAGACTGTTGTTTTGTGGCAGCCTAACAACGCCTTTTATTGAATGAGTTATTCTCCAGTCTCTGCTTAATGTTACATCAAGAGGAAACAAACCTTAGAGATAGAACGTAGAACTACTGTATTGTGTCAAGTTTCAAGAAGCTAGCACAAACCGTGTTGATATAGAGTTCGTACTGCATCTGTCAATATAGGAGAAAACTGAGTGAAACCTAAAAATTCAAACTGTTCGTGGAAACGAATGCTTCAATCTAGGAGAACTAAACTTGGGCATTCAAGGGGATTGGTGTACTGATCATTACGTGAATGTATCATGAAGATTGGATGAAAAAATATATGTTGAGATTTCAGGAGACTCTAGTGTTTGGAAGTTTGGCAACCCATTTCCATATAAGTGTTATTCGCAGTCCCTGCATTAGGCTCCATCGAGAGGAAACAAAACGTAGAGATAGAACATAGAAGTACTGTATTGTGTCAAGTTTCAAGAAGCTAGCACAAACCGTGTTGATTTAGAGTTCTAACTGCATGTGTCAATATAGGAGAAAACAGAGTGAAACGTAAAAATTCAAACTGTTCCTGCAAACGAATGCTTCAACCTAGGAGAACGAAACTAGGGTATCCAAGTTTGATTGGTGTACTGCTCATTACTTGAAAGTATCATGAAGGTCGGAAGAACAAATATATGTTGTGATTTCAGGAGACTGTAGTTTTTTGGCAGCCTAACAACGCCTTTCATTGAATGAGTTATTCTCCAGTCTCTGCTTAAGGCTACATCAAGAGGAAACAAACCTTAGAGATACAACGTAGAATTACTGTATGTGTCAAGTTTCAAGAAGCTAGCACAAACCGTGTTTGATTTAGAGTTCTAACTGCATGTGTCAATATATTAGAAAACAGAGTGAAACCTAAAAATTCAAACTGTTTCTGCAAACGAATGCTTCAGTATAGGAGAACTAAAGTTGGGCATCCAAGTGGGATTGGTGTCCTGATCATTACGTGAATGTATCATGAAAATTGGATGAAAAATATATGTTGAGATTTCAGGAGATTCTCGTTTTTCGAAGTTTGGCAACCCCTTTCAATATAAGTGTTATTCACCAGTCCCTGCTTTAGGCTACATCAAGAGGAAGCAAACCTTACAGATAGAACGTAGAACTACTTTATTTTGTCAAGTTTCAAGAAGCTAGCACAAACCTTTTTTGATTTAGATTTCGAACTGCATCTGTCAATATAGGAGAAAACAGAGTGAAACCTAAAAATTCAAACTGTTACTGCAAACGAATGCATCAGCCTAGGAGAACAAAACTTGGGCATCCAAGTTTGATTGGTGTACTGCTCATTACTTGAAAGTATCATGAACGTCGGAAGAAAAAATATATGTTGAGATTACAGGAGACTGCAGTTTTTGGCAGCCTAACAATGCCTTTCATTGAATGAGTTATTCACCAGTCTTTGCTTAAGACTACATCAAGAGGAAACAAACCTTAGAGATAGAACGTAGAACTACTGTATTGTGTCAAGTTTCAAGAAGCTAGCACAAACCGTGTTGATTTAGAGTTCGAACTGCATCTGTCAATATAGGAGAAAACAGAGTGAAACCTAAAAATTCAAACTGTTACTGAAAACGAATGCTTCAACCTAGAAGAACGAAACTAGGGCATCCAAGTTTGATTGGTGTCCTGGCTCATTACTTGAAACTATCATGCAGGTCGGAAGAAAAAATATATGTTGAGGTTACAGGAGACTGTAGTTTTTTGGCAACCCAGTAACGCATTTCATTGAATGAGTTATTCGCCAGTCTTTGCTTAAGGCTACATCAAGAGGAAACAAACCTTAGAGATAGAACGTAGAACTACTGTATTGTGTCAAGTTTCAAGAAGCTAGCACAAACCGTGTTGATTTAGAGTTCGAACTGCATCTGTCAATATAGGAGAAAACAGAGTGAAACCTAAAAATTCAAACTGTTCCTGGAAACGAATGCTTCAATCAAGGAGAACTAAACTTGGGCATCCAAGTGGGATTGGTGTACTGATCATTACGTGAATGTATCATGAAGATTGGATGAAAAAATATATGTTGAGATTTCAGGAGACTCTAGTGTTTGGAAGTTTGGCAACCCCTTTCCATATAAGTGTTATTCGCAGTCCCTGCATTAGGCTACATCAAGAGGAAACAAAACTTAGAGATAGAAGGTAGAACTACTGTATTGTGTCAAGTTTCAAGAAGCTAGCACAAACTGTGTTTGATTTAGAGATCGAACTGCATCTGTCAATATAGGAGAAAACAGAGTGAAACATAAAAATTCAAACTGTTACTGCAAACGAATGCTTCAACCTAGGAGAATGAAACTTGGGCATCCAAGTTTGATTGGTGTACTGCTCATTACTTGAAAGTATCATGAAGGTCGGAAGAAAAAATATATGTTGTGATTTCAGGAGACTGTAGTTTTTTGGCAGCCTAACAACGCCTTTCATTGAATGAGTTATTCTCCAGTCTCTGCTTAAGGATACATCAAGAGGAAACAAACCTTAGAGATAGAACGTAGAACTACTGTATTGTGTCAAGTTTCAAGAAGCTAGCACAAACCGTGTTGATTTAGAGTTAGAACTGCATCTGTCAATATAGGAGAAAACAGAGTGAAACCTAAAAATTCAAACTGTTACTGCAAACGAATGCTTCAACCTAGGATAACGAAACTTATGTATCCAGGTTTGATTGGTGTACTGCTCATTACTTGAAAGTATCATGAAGGTCAGAAGAAAAAATATATGTTGTGATTTCAGGAGACTGTAGTTTTTTGGCAGCCTAACAATGCCTTTCAGTGAATGAGTTATTCACCAGTCTTTGCTTAAGACTACATCAAGAGGAAACAAACCTTAGAGATAGAACGTAGAACTACTCTATTGTGTCAAGTTTCAAGAAGCTAGCACAAACCGTGTTTGATTTAGAGTTCGAACTGCATCTGTCAATATAGGAGAAAACAGAGTGAAACGTAAAAATTCAAACTCTTCCTGTAAACGAATGCTTCAACCCAGGGGAACGAAACTAGGGCATCCAAGTTTGATTGGTGTACTGCTTATTACTTGGAAGTATCATGAAGGTCGGATGAAAAAATATATGTTGAGATTTCAATAGATGGTAGTTTTTTGGAAGCTTAACAACACCTTTCATTGAAAGTGTTATTCGCCAGTCTCTGCTTAAGCCTACATCAAGAGGAAACAAACCTTAGAGATAGAACGTAGAACTACTCTATTGTGTCAAGTTTCAAGAAGCTAGCACAAACCGTGTTTGATTTAGAGTTCTAACTGCATGTGTCAATATAGGAGAAAACAGATTGAAACGTAAAAATTCAAATTGTTCCTGCAAACGAATGCTTCAACCTAGGAGAACGAAACTAGGGCATCCAAGTTTGATTGGTGTACTGCTCATTACTTGAAAGTATCATGAAGGTCGGAAGGAAAAATATATGTTGTGATTTCAGGAGACTGTAGTTTTTTGGCAGCCTAACAACGCCTTTCATTGAATGAGTTATTCTCCAGTCTCTGGTTAAGGCTACATCAAGAGGAAACAAACCTTAGAGATAGAACGTAGAATTACTGTATTGTGTCAAGTTTCAAGAAGCTAGCACAAACCGTGTTGATATAGAGTTCGTACTGCATCTGTCAATATAGGAGAAAACAGAGTGAAACCTAAAAATTCAAACTGTTCGTGGAAACGAATGCTTCAATCTAGGAGAACTAAACTTGGGCATTCAAGGGGGATTGGTGTACTGATCATTACGTGAATGTATCATGAAGATTGGATGAAAAAATATATGTTGAGATTTCAGGAGACTCTAGTGTTTGGAAGTTTGGCAACCCCTTTCCATATAAGTGTTATTCGCAGTCCCTGCATTAGGCTACATCAAGAGGAAACAAAACTTAGAGATAGAACGTAGAACTACTGTATTGTGTCAAGTTTCAAGAAGCTAGCACAAACTATGTTTGATTTAGAGTTCGAACTGCATCTGTCAATATAGGAGAAAACAGAGTGAAACCTAAAAATTCAAACTGTTACTGCAAACGAATGCTTCAACCTAGGAGAACGAAACTTGGGTATCCAAGTTTGATTGGTGTACTGCTCATTACTTGAAAGTATCATGAAGGTCAGAAGAAAAAATATATGTTGTGATTTCAGGAGACTGTAGTTTTTTGGCAGCCTAACAATGCCTTTCAGTGAATGAGTCATTCACCAGTCTTTGCTTAAGACTACATCAAGAGGAAACAAACCTTAGAGATAGAACGTAGAACTACTGTATTGTGTCAAGTTTCAAGAAGCTAGCACAAACCGTGTTTGATTTAGAGTTCGAACTGCATCTGTCAATATAGGAGAAAACAGAGTGAAAGGTAAAAATTCAAACTCTTTCTGCAAACGAATGCTTCAACCTAGGGGAACGAAACTTGGGCATCCAAGTTTGATTGGTGTACTGCTTATTGAAAGTATCATGAAGGTCGGATGAAAAAATATATGTTGAGATTTTAGGAGATGGTAGTTTTTTGGAAGCTTAACAACGCCTTTCATTGAAAGTGTTATTCGCCAGTCTCTGCTTAAGGCTACATCAAGAGGAAACAAAACTTCGGTA
Organism: Callospermophilus lateralis; assembly: GCF_048772815.1. Classification (NCBI taxonomy): domain Eukaryota; kingdom Metazoa; phylum Chordata; class Mammalia; order Rodentia; family Sciuridae; genus Callospermophilus; species Callospermophilus lateralis. The sequence goes on along the minus strand of NW_027514766.1, from coordinate 50,934 downwards.
TAGAACGTAGAACTACTCTATTGTGTCAAGTTTCAAGAAGCTAGCACAAACCGTGTTTGATTTAGAGTTCTAACTGCATGTGTCAATATAGGAGAAAACAGATTGAAGCGTAAAAATTCAAATTGTTCCTGCAAAGGAATGCTTCAACCTAGGAAAACGAAACTAGGGCATCCAAGTTTGATTGGTGTACTGCTCATTGCTTGAAAGTATCATGAAGGTTGGAAGAAAAAATAAATGTTGTGATTTCAGGAGACTGTAGTTTTTTGGCAGCCTAACAACGCCTTTCATTAAATGAGTTATTCTCCAGTCTCTGCTTAAGGCTACATCAAGAGGATACAAACCTTAGAGATAGAACGTAGAATTACTGTATTGTGTCAAGTTTCAAGAAGCTAGCACAAACCGTGTTTGATTTAGAGTTCTAACTGCATGTGTCAATATATTAGAAAACAGAGTGAAACCTAAAAATTCAAACTGTTCCTGCAAACGAATGCTTCAGTCTAGGAGAACTAAACTTGGGCATTTAAGTAGGATTGGTGTACTGATCATTACGTGAATATATCATGAAGATTAGATGAAAAAATATATGTTGAGATTTCAGGAGACTCTCGTTTTTCGAAGTTTGGCAACCCCTTTCAAAATAAGTGTTATTCGCCAGTCCCTGCTTTAGGCTACATCAAGAGGAAGCAAACCTTAGAGATAGAAAGTAGAACTACTTTATTTTTTCAAGTTTCAAGAAGCTAGCACAAACCTTGTTTGATTTAGAGTTCGAACTGCATCTGTCAATATAGGAGAAAACAGAGTGAAACCTAAAAATTCAAACTGTTACTGCAAACGAATGCTTCAACCTAGGAGAACAAAACTTGGCATCCAAGTTTGATTGGTGTACTGCTCATTACTTGAAAGTATCATGAAGGTCAGAAGAAAAAATATATGTTGAGATTACAGGAGACTGTAGTTTTTTGGCAGCCTAACAATGCCTTTCATTGAATGAGTTATTCACCAGTCTTTGCTTAAGACTACATCAAGAGGAAACAAACCTTAGAGATAGAACGTAGAACTACTGTATTGTGTCAAGTTTCAAGAAGCTAGCACAAACCGTGTTGATTTAGAGTTCGAACTGCATCTGTCAATATAGGAGAAAACAGAGTGAAACGTAAAAATTCAAACTCTTCCTGCAAACGAATGCTTCAACCTAGGGGAACGAAACTTGGGCATCCAAGTTTGATTGGTGTACTGCTTATTACTTGAAAGTATCATGAAGGTCGGATGAAAAAAATATATGTTGAGATTTCAGGAGATGGTAGTTTTTTGGAAGCTTAACAACGCCTTTCATTGAAAGTGTTATTCGCCAGTCTCTGCTTAAGGCTACATCAAGAGGAAACAAACCTTAGGTATAGAACGTAGAACTACTTTATTGTGTCAAGTTTCAAGAAGCTAGCACAAACCGTGTTTGATTTAGAGTTCTAACTGCATGTGTCAATATAGGAGAAAACAGAGTGAAACGTAAAAATTCAAATGTTACTGCAAACGAATGCTTCAACCTAGGAGAACGAAACTAGGGCATCCAAGTTTGATTGGTGTACTGCTCATTACTTGAAAGTATCATGAAGGTCGGAAGAACAAATATATGTTGTGATTTCAGGAGACTGTAGTTTTGTGGCAGCCTAACAACGCCTATCATTGAATGAGTTATTCTCCAGTCTCTGCTTAAGGCTACATCAAGAGGAAACAAACCTCAGAGATATAACGTAGAACTACTGTATTGTGTCAAGTTTCAAGAAGCTAGCAGAAACCGTGTTGATTTAGAGTTCGTACTGCATCTGTCAATATAGGAGAAAACAGAGTGAAACCTAAGATTTCAAACTGTTCCTGGAAACGAATGCTTCAATCTAGGAGAACTAAACTTGGGCATTCAAGGGGGATTGGTGTACTGATCATTACGTGAATGTATCATGAAGATTGGATGAAAAAATATATGTTGAGATTTCAGGAGACTCTAGTGTTTGGAAGTTTGGCAACCCCTTTCCATATAAGTGTTATTCGCAGTCCCTGCCTTAGGCTACATCAAGAGGAAACAAAACTTAGAGATAGAACGTAGAACTACTGTATTGTGTCAAGTTTCAAGAAGCTAGCACAAACTGTGTTTGATTTAGAGTTCGAACTGCATCTGTCAATATAGGAGAAAACAGAGTGAAACCTAAAAATTCAAACTGTTACTGCAAACGAACGCTTCAACCTAGGAGAACGAAACTTGGGTATCCAAGTTTGATTGGTGTACTGCTCATTACTTGAAAGTATCATGAAGGTCAGAAGAAAAAATATATGTTGTGATTTCAGGAGAGTGTAGTTTTTTGGCAGCCTAACAATGCCTTTCAGTGAATGAGTTATTCACCAGTCTTTGCTTAAGACTACATCAAGAGGAAACAAACCTTAGAGATAGAACGTAGAACTACTGTATTGTGTCAAGTTTCAAGAAGCTAGCACAAACCGTGTTTGATTTAGAGTTCGAACTGCATCTGTCAATATAGGAGAAAACAGAGTGAAACGTAAAAATTCAAACTCTTCCTGCAAACGAATGCTTCAACCTAGGGGAACGAAACTTGGGCATCCAAGTTTGATTGGTGTACTGCTTATTACTTGAAAGTATCATGAAGGTCGGATGAAAAAATATATGTTGAGATTTCAGGAGATGGTAGTTTTTTGGAAGCTTAACAACGCCTTTCATTGAAAGTGTTATTCGCCAGTCTCTGCTTAAGGCTACATCAAGAGGAAACAAACCTTAGGTATAGAACGTAGAACTACTCTATTGTGTCAAGTTTCAAGAAGCTAGCACAAACCGTGTTTGATTTAGAGTTCTAACTGCATGTGTCAATATAGGAGAAAACAGATTGAAACGTAAAAATTCAAATTGTTCCTGCAAACGAATGCTTCAGCCTAGGAAAACGAAACTAGGGCATCCAAGTTTGATTGGTTTACTGCTCATTACTTGAAAGTATCATGAAGGTCGGAAGAAAAAATATATGTTGTGATTTCAGGAGACTGTAGTTTTTTGGCAGCCTAACAACGCCTTTCATTGAATGAGTTATTCTCCAGTCTCTGGTTAAGGCTACATCAAGAGGAAACAAACCTTAGAGATAGAACGTAGAACTACTGTATTGTGTCAAGGTTCAAGAAGCTAGCACAAAACGTGTTGATTTAGAGTTCGTACTGCATCTGTCAATATAGGAGAAAACAGAGTGAAACCTAAAAATTCAAACTGTTCGTGGAAACGAATGCTTCAATCTAGGAGAACTAAACTTGGGCATTCAAGGGGGATTGGTGTACTGATCATTACGTGAATGTATCATGAAGATTGGATGAAAAAATATATGTTGAGATTTCAGGACACTCTAGTGTTTGGAAGTTTGGCAACCCCTTTCCATATAAGTGTTATTCGCAGTCCCTGCATTAGGCTACATCAAGAGGAAACAAAACTTAGAGATAGAACGTAGAACTACTGTATTGTGTCAAGTTTCAAGAAGCTAGCACAAACTGTGTTTGATTTAGAGTTCGAACTGCATCTGTCAATATAGGAGAAAACAGAGTGAAACCTAAAAATTCAAACTGTTACTGCAAACGAATGCTTCAACCTAGGAGAACGAAACTTGGGTATCCAAGTTTGATTGGTGTACTGCTCATTACTTGAAAGTATCATGAAGGTCAGAAGAAAAAATATATGTTGTGATTTCAGGAGACTGTAGATTTTGGCAGCCTAACAATGCCTTTCAGTGAATGAGTTATTCACCAGTCTTTGCTTAAGACTACATCAAGAGGAAACAAACCTTAGAGATAGAACGTAGAACTACTGTATTGTGTCAAGTTTCAAGAAGCTAGCACAAACCGTGTTTGATTTAGAGTTCGAACTGCATCTGTCAATATAGGAGAAAACAGAGTGAAACGTAAAAATTCAAACTCTTCCTGCAAACGAATGCTTCAACCTAGGGGAACGAAAGTTGGGCATCCAAGTTTGATTGGTGTACTGCTTATTACTTGAAAGTATCATGAAGGTCGGATGAAAAAATATATGTTGAGATTTCAGGAGATGGTAGTTTTTTGTAAGCTTAACAACGCCTTTCATTGAAAGTGTTATTCGCCAGTCTCTGCTTAAGGCTACATCAAGAGGAAACAAACCTTAGAGATAGAACGTAGAATTACTGCATTGTGTCAAGTTTCAAGAAGCTAGCACAAACCGTGTTTGATTTAGAGTTCTAACTGCATGTGTCAATATATTAGAGAACAGAGTGAAACCTAAAAATTCAAACTGTTCCTGCAAACGAATGCTTCAGTCTAGGAGAACTAAACGTGGGCATCCAAGTGGGATTGGTGTACTGATCATTACGTGAATATATCATGAAGATTGGATGAAAAAATATATGTTGAGATTTCAGGAGACTCTCGTTTTTCGACGTTTGGCAACCCCTTTCAATATAAGTGTTATTCGCCAGTCCCTGCTTTAGGCTACATCAAGAGGAAGCAAACCTTAGAGATAGAACGTAGAACTACTTTATTTTTTCAAGTTTCAAGAAGCTAGCACAAACCTTGTTTGATTTAGAGTTCGAACTGCCTCTGTCAATATAGGAGAAAACAGAGTGAAACCTAAAAATTCAAACTGTTACTGCAAACGAATGCTTCAACTTAGGAGAACAAAACGTGGGCATCCAAGTTTGATTGGTGTACTGCTCATTACTTGAAAGTATCATGAAGGTCAGAAGAAAAAATATATGTTGAGATTACAGGAGACTGTAGTTTTTTGGCATCCTAACAATGCCTTTCAGTGAATGAGTTATTCACCAGTCTTTGCTTAAGACTACATCAAGAGGAAACAAACCTTAGAGATAGAACGTAGAACTACTGTATTGTGTCAAGTTTCAAGAAGCTAGCACAAACCGTGTTGATTTAGAGTTCGAACTGCATCTGTCAATATAGGAGAAAACAGAGTGAAACGTAAAAATTCAAACTCTTCCTGCAAACGAATGCTTCAACCTAGGGGAACGAAACTTGGGCATCCAAGTTTGATTGGTGTACTGCTTATTACTTGAAAGTATCATGAAGGTCGGATGAAAAAATATATGTTGAGATTTCAGGAGATGGTAGTTTTTTGGAAGCTTAACCACGCCTTTCATTGAAAGTGTTATTCGCCAGTCTCTGCTTAAGGCTACATCAAGAGGAAACAAACCTTAGGTATAGAACGTAGAACTACTTTATTGTGTCAAGTTTCAAGAAGCTAGCACAAACCGTGTTTGATTTAGAGTTCTAACTGCATGTGTCAATATAGGAGAAAACAGAGTGAAACGTAAAAATTCAAACTGTTACTGCAAACGAATGCTTCAACCTAGGAGAACGAAACTAGGGCATCCAAGTTTGATTGGTGTACTGCTCATTACTTGAAAGTATCATGAAGGTCGGAAGAAAAAATATGTGTTGTGATTTCAGGAGACTGTTGTTTTGTGGCAGCCTAACAACGCCTTTCATTGAATGAGTTATTCTCCAGTCTCTGCTTAAGGCTACATCAAGAGGAAACAAACCTTAGAGATAGAACGTAGAACTACTGTATTGTGTCAAGGTTCAAGAAGCTAGCACAAAACGTGTTGATTTAGAGTTCGTACTGCATCTGTCAATATAGGAGAAAACAGAGTGAAACCTAAAAATTCAAACTGTTCGTGGAAACGAATGCTTCAATCTAGGAGAACTAAACTTGGGCATTCAAGGGGGATTGGTGTACTGATCATTACGTGAATGTATCATGAAGATTGGATGAAAAAATATATGTTGAGATTTCAGGACACTCTAGTGTTTGGAAGTTTGGCAACCCCTTTCCATATAAGTGTTATTCGCAGTCCCTGCATTAGGCTACATCAAGAGGAAACAAAACTTAGAGATAGAACGTAGAACTACTGTATTGTGTCAAGTTTCAAGAAGCTAGCACAAACTGTGTTTGATTTAGAGTTCGAACTGCATCTGTCAATATAGGAGAAAACAGAGTGAAACCTAAAAATTCAAACTGTTACTGCAAACGAATGCTTCAACCTAGGAGAACGAAACTTGGGTATCCAAGTTTGATTGGTGTACTGCTCATTACTTGAAAGTATCATGAAGGTCAGAAGAAAAAATATATGTTGTGATTTCAGGAGACTGTAGATTTTGGCAGCCTAACAATGCCTTTCAGTGAATGAGTTATTCACCAGTCTTTGCTTAAGACTACATCAAGAGGAAACAAACCTTAGAGATAGAACGTAGAACTACTGTATTGTGTCAAGTTTCAAGAAGCTAGCACAAACCGTGTTTGATTTAGAGTTCGAACTGCATCTGTCAATATAGGAGAAAACAGAGTGAAACGTAAAAATTCAAACTCTTCCTGCAAACGAATGCTTCAACCTAGGGGAACGAAAGTTGGGCATCCAAGTTTGATTGGTGTACTGCTTATTACTTGAAAGTATCATGAAGGTCGGATGAAAAAATATATGTTGAGATTTCAGGAGATGGTAGTTTTTTGTAAGCTTAACAACGCCTTTCATTGAAAGTGTTATTCGCCAGTCTCTGCTTAAGGCTACATCAAGAGGAAACAAACCTTAGAGATAGAACGTAGAATTACTGCATTGTGTCAAGTTTCAAGAAGCTAGCACAAACCGTGTTTGATTTAGAGTTCTAACTGCATGTGTCAATATATTAGAGAACAGAGTGAAACCTAAAAATTCAAACTGTTCCTGCAAACGAATGCTTCAGTCTAGGAGAACTAAACGTGGGCATCCAAGTGGGATTGGTGTACTGATCATTACGTGAATATATCATGAAGATTGGATGAAAAAATATATGTTGAGATTTCAGGAGACTCTCGTTTTTCGACGTTTGGCAACCCCTTTCAATATAAGTGTTATTCGCCAGTCCCTGCTTTAGGCTACATCAAGAGGAAGCAAACCTTAGAGATAGAACGTAGAACTACTTTATTTTTTCAAGTTTCAAGAAGCTAGCACAAACCTTGTTTGATTTAGAGTTCGAACTGCATCTGTCAATATAGGAGAAAACAGAGTGAAACCTAAAAATTCAAACTATTACTGCAAACGAATGCTTCAACCTAGAAGAACAAAACTTGGGCATCCAAATTTGATTGGTGTACTGCTCATTACTTGAAAGAATCATGAAGGTCAGAAGAAAAAATATATGTTGAGATTACAGGAGACTGTAGTTTTTTGGCAGCCTAACAATGCCTTTCATTGAATGAGTTATTCACCAGTCTTTGCTTAAGACTACATCAAGAGGAAACAAACCTTAGAGATAGAACGTAGAACTACTGTATTGTGTCAAGTTTCAAGAAGCTAGCACAAACCGTGTTGATTTAGAGTTCGAACTGCATCTGTCACTATAGGAGAAAACAGAGTGAAACGTAAAAACTCAAACTCTTCCTGCAAACGAATGCTTCAACCTAGGGGAACGAAACTTGGGCATCCAAGTTTGATTGGTGTACTGCTTATTACTTGAAAGTATCATGAAGGTCGGATGAAAAAATATATGTTGAGATTTCAGGAGATGGTAGTTTTTTGGAAGCTTAACAACGCCTTTCATTGAAAGTGTTATTCGCCAGTCTCTGCTTAAGGCTACATCAAGAGGAAACAAACCTCAGAGATAGAACGTAGAACTACTGTATTGTGTCAAGTTTCAAGAAGCTAGCAGAAACCGTGTTGATTTAGAGTTCGTACTGCATCTGTCAATATAGGAGAAAACAGAGTGAAACCTAAAAATTCAAACTGTTCCTGGAAACGAATGTTTCAATCTAGGAGAACTAAACTTGGGCATTCAAGTGGGATTGGTGTACTGATCATTACGTGAATGTATCATGAAGATTGGATGATAAAATATATGTTGAGATTTCAGGAGACTCTAGTGTTTGGAAGTTTGGCAACCCCTTTCCATATAAGTGTTATTCGCAGTCCCTGCATTAGGCTACATCAAGAGGAAACAAAACTTAGAGATAGAACGTAGAACTACTGTATTGTGTCAAGTTTCAAGAAGCTAGCACAAACTGTGTTTGATTTAGAGTTCGAACTGCCTCTGTCAATATAGGAGAAAACAGAGTAAAACCTAAAAATTCAAACTGTTACTGCAAACGAATGCTTCAACCTAGGAAAACGAAACTTGGGCATGCAAGTTTGATTGGTGTACTGCTCATTACTTGAAAGTATCATGAAGGTCGGAAGAAAAAATATGTGTTGTGATTTCAGGAGACTTTAGTTTTTTGGCAGCCTAACAACGCCTTTCATTGAATGAGTTATTCTCCAGTCTCTGCTTAAGGCTACATCAAGAGGAATCAAACCTTAGAGATAGAACGTAGAACTACTGTATTGTGTCAAGTTTCAAGAAGCTAGCACAAACCGTGTTGATTTAGAGTTCGTACTGCATCTGTCAATATAGGAGAAAACAGAGTGAAACCTAAAATTTCAAACTGTTCCTGGAAACGAATGCTTCAATCTAGGAGAACTAAACGTGGGCATTCAAGTAGGATTGGTATACTGATCATTACGTGAATGTATCATGAAGATTGGATGAAAAAATATATGTTGAGATTTCAGGAGACTCTAGTGTTTGGAAGTTTGGCAACCCCTTTCCATATAAGTGTTATTCGCAGTCCCTGCATTAGGCTACATCAAGAGGAAACAAAACTTAGAGATAGAACGTAGAACTACTGTATTGTGTCAAGTTTCAAGAAGCTAGCACAAACTGTGTTTGATTTAGAGTTCGAACTGCATCTGTCAATATAGGTGAAAACAGAGTGAAACCTAAAAATTCAAACTGTTACTGCAAACGAATGCTTCAACCTAGGACACGAAACTTGGGCATCCAATTTTGATTGGTGTACTGCTCATTACTTGAAAGTATCATGAAGGTCGGAAGAAAAAATATATGTTGTGAATTCAGGAGACTGTAGTTTTTTGGAAGCCTAACAACGCCTTTCATTGAATGAGTTATTCTGCAGTCTCTGCTTAAGGCTACATCAAGAGGAAACAAACCTTAGAGATAGAACGTAGAACTACTCTATTGTGTCAAGTTTCAAGAAGCTAGCACAAACCGTGTTTGATTTAGAGTTCTAACTGCATGTGTCAATATAGGAGAAAACAGATTGAAACGTAAAAATTCAAATTGTTCCAGCAAACGAATGCTTCAACCTAGAAAAACGAAACTAGGGCATCCAAGTTTGATTGGTGTACTGCTCATTACTTGAAAGTATCATGAAGGTCAGAAGAAAAAATATATGTTGAGATTACAGGAGACTGTAGTTTTTTGGCAGCCTAACAATGCCTTTGATTGAAGGAGTTATTCACCAGTCTTTGCTTAAGACTACCTCAAGAGGAAACAAATCTTAGAGATAGAACGTAGAACTACTGTATTGTGTCAAGTTTCAAGAAGCTAGCACAAACCGTGTTGATTTAGAGTTCGAACTGCGTCTGTCAATATAGGAGAAAACAGAGTGAAACCTAAAAATTCAAACTGTTACTGCAAACGAATGCTTCAACCTAGAAGGACGAAACTTGGGCATCCAAGTTTGATTGGTGTACTGCTCATTACTTGAAAGTATCAAGCAGGTCGGAAGAAAAAATATATGTTGAGATTACAGGAGACTGTAGTTTTTTGGCAACCCAGCAACGCATTTCATTGAATGAGTTATTCGCCAGTCTTTGCTTAAGGCTACATCAAGAGGAAACAAACCTTAGAGATAGAACGTAGGACTACTGTATTGTGTCAAGTTTCAAGAAGCTAGCACAAACCGTGTTGATTTAGATTTCGAACTGCATCTGTCAATATAGGAGAAAACAGAGTGAAACCTAAAAATTCAAACTGTTCCTGGAAACGAATGCTTCAATCAAGGAGAACTAAACTTGGGCATCCAAGTGGGATTGCTGTACTGATCATTACGTGAATGTATCATGAAGATTGGATGAAAAAATAGATGTTGAGATTTCAGGAGACTCTAGTGTTTGGAAGTTTGGCAACCCCTTTTTATATACGTGTTATTCGCAGTCCCTGCATTAGGCTACATCAAGAAAAAAAAAAACTTAGAGATACAACGTAGAACTACTGTATTGTGTCAAGTTTCAAGAAGCTAGCACAAACCGTGTTTGATTTAGAGTTCGAACTGCATCTGTCAATATAGGAGAAAACAGAGTGAAACGTAAAAAATCAAACTGTTACTGCAAAGGAATGCTTCAACCTAGGAGAACGAAACTTGGGCATCCAAGTTTGATTGGTGTACTGCTTATTACTTTAAAGTATCATGAAGGTCGGAAGAAAAAATATATGTTGTGATTTCAGGAGACTGTAGTTTTTTGGCAGCCTAACAACGCCTTTCATTGAATGAGTTATTCTCCAGTCTCTGCTTAAGGCTACATCAAGAGGACACAAACCTTAGAGACAGAACGTAGAACTACTGTATTGTGTCAAGTTTCAAGAAGCTAGCACAAACCGTGTTGATTTAGAGTTAGAACTGCATCTGTCAATATAGGAGAAAACAGAGTGAAACCTAAAAATTCAAACTGTTACTGCAAACGAATGCTTCAACCTAGAAGAACGAAACTAGGTCATCCAAGTTTGATTGGTGTACTGCTCATTACTTGAAAGTATCATGAAGGTCGGAAGAAAAAATATGTGTTGTGATTTCAGGAGACTGTAGTTTTTTGGCAGCCTAAAAACGTTTTTCATTGAATGAGTTATTCTCCAGTCTCTGCCTAAGGCTACATCAAGAGGAAACAAACCTTAGAGATAGAACGTAGAACTACTGTATTGTGTCAAGTTTCAAGAAGCTAGCACAAACCGTGTTTGATTTAGAGTTCGAAATGCATCTGTCAATATAGGAGAAAACAGAGTGAAACGTAAAAATTCAAACTCTTCCTGCAAACGAATGCTTCAACCTAGGGGAACGAAACTTGGGCATCCAGGTTTGATTGGTGTACTGCTTATTACTTGAAAGTGTCATGAAGGTCGGAAGAACAAATATATGTTGTGATTTCAGGAGACTGTAGTTTTTTGGCAGCCTAACAACACCTTTCATTGAATGAGTTATTCTCCAGTCTCTGCTTAAGGCTACATCAAGAGGAAACAAACCTTAGAGATAGAACGTAGAACTACTGTATTGTGTCAAGTTTCAAGAAGCTAGCACAAACCGTGTTGATTTAGAGTTCGTACTGCATCTGTCAGTATAGGAGAAAACAGAGTGAAACCTAAAAATTCAAACTGTTCCTGGAAACGAATGCTTCAATCTAGGAGAACTAAACTTGGGCATTCAAGTGGGATTGGTGTACTGATCATTACGTGAATGTATCATGAAGATTGGATGAAAAAATATATGTTGAGATTTCAGGAGACTCTATTGTTTGGAAGTTTGGCAACCCCTTTCCATATAAGTGTTATTCGCAGTTTCTGCATTAGGCTACATCAAGAGGAAACAAAACTTAGAGATAGAACGTAGAACTACTGTATTGTGTCAAGTTTAGCTAGCACAAACTGTGTTTGATTTAGAGTTCGAACTGCATCTGTCAATATAGGAGAAAACAGAGTGAAACCTAAAATTTCAAACTGTTACTGCAAACGAATGCTTCAACCTAGGAGAACAAAACTTGGGCATCAAAGTTTGATTGGTGTACTGCTCATTACTTGAAAGTATCATGAAGGTCAGAAGAAAAAATATATGTTGTGATTTCAGGAGACTGTAGTTTTTTGGCAGCCTAACAATGCCTTTCATTAAATGAGTTATTCACCAGTCTTTGCTTAAGACTACATCAAGAGGAAACAAACCTTAGAGATAGAACGTAGAACTACTGTATTGTGTCAAGTTTCAAGAAGCTAGCACAAACCGTGTTTGATTTAGAGTTCGAACTGCATCTGTCAATATAGGAGAAAACAGAGTGAAACGTAAAAATTCAAACTCTTCCTGCAAACGAATGCTGCAACCTAGGGGAACGAAACTTAAGAATCCAAGTTTGATTGGTGTACTGCTTATTACATGAAAGTATCATGAAGGTCGGATGAAAAATATATGTTGAGATTTCAGGAGGTGGTAGTTTTTTGGAAGCTTAACAACGCCTTTCATTGAAAGTGTTATTCGCCAGTCTCTGCTTAAGGCTACATCAAGAGGAAACAAACCTTAGGTATAGAACGTAGAACTACTTTATTGTGTCAAGTTTCAAGAAGCTAGCACAAACCGTGTTTGCTTTAGAGTTCTAACTGCATGTGTCAATATAGGAGAAAACAGAGTGAAACGTAAAAATTCAAACTGTTACTGCAAACGAATGCTTCAACCTAGGAGAACGAAACTATGGCATCCAAGTTTGATTGGTGTACTGCTCATTACTTGAAAGTATCATGTAGGTTGGAAGAACAAATATATGTTGTGATTTCAGGAGACTGTAGTTTTTTGGCAGCCTAACAACGCCTTTCATTGAATGAGTTATTCTCCAGTCTCTGCTTAAGGCTACATCAAGAGGAAATAAACCTTAGAGATAGAACGTAGAACTACTGTATTGTGTCAAGTTTCAAGAAGCTAGCACAAACCGTGTTGATTTAGAGTTCGAACTGCATCTGTCAATATAGGAGAAAACAGAGTGAAACCTAAAAATTCAAACTGTTCCTGGAAACGAATGCTTCAATCAAGGAGAACTAAACTTGGGCATCCAAGTGGGATTTGTGTACTGATCATTACGTGAATGTATCATGAAGATTGGATGAAAAAATATATGTTGAGATTTCAGGAGACGCTAGTGTTTGGAAGTTTGGCAACCCCTTTAAATATAAGTGTTATTCGCAGTTCCTGCATTAGGCTACATCAAGAGGAAACAAAACTTAGAGATACAACGTAGAACTACTGTATTGTGTCAAGTTTCAAGAAGCTAGCACAAACTGTGTTTGATTTAGAGATCGAACTGCATCTGTCAATATAGGAGAAAACAGAGTGAAACGTAAAAAATCAAACTGTTACTGCAAACGAATGCTTCAACCTACTAGAACGAAACTTGGGCATCCAAGTTTGATTGGTGTACTGCTCATTACTTGCAAGTATCATGAAGGTCGGAAGAAAAAATATATGTTGTGGTTTCAGGAGACTGTAGTTTTTTGGCAGCCTAACAACGCCTTTCATTGAATGAGTTATTCTCCAGTCTCTGCTTAAGGCTACATCAAGAGGACACAAACCTTAGAGACAGAACGTAGAACTACTGTATTGTGTCAAGTTTCAAGAAGCTAGCACAAACCGTGTTGATTTAGAGTTAGAACTGCATCTGTCAATATAGGAGAAAACAGAGTGAAACCTAAAAATTCAAACTGTTACTGCAAACGAATGCTTCAACCTAGAAGAACGAAACTAGGGCATCGAAGTTTGATTGGTGTACTGCTCATTACTTGAATGTATCATGAAGGTCAGAAGAAAAAATATATGTTGTGATTTCAGGAGACTGTAGTTTTTTGGCAGCCTAACAATGCCTTTCATTGAATGAGTTATTCACCAGTCTTTTGCTTAAGACTACATCAAGAGGAAACAAACCTTAGAGATAGAACGTAAAACTACTGTATTGTGTCAAGTTTCAAGAAGCTAGCACAAACCGTGTTTGATTTAGAGTTCGAACTGCATCTGTCAATATAGGAGAAAACAGAGTGAAACGTAAAAATTCAAACTCTTCCTTCCAACGAATGCTTCAACCTAGGGGAACGAAACTTGGGCATCCAAGTTTGATTGGTGTACTGCTTATTACATGAAAGTATCATGAAGGTCGGATGAAAAATATATGTTGAGATTTCAGGAGATGGTAGTTTTTTGGAAGCTTAACAACGCTTTCATTGAAAGTGTTATTCGCCAGTCTCTGCTTAAGGCTACATCAAGTGGAAACAATCCTTAGGTATAGAACGTAGAACTACTTTATTGTGTCAAGTTTCAAGAAGCTAGCACAAACCGTGTTTGATTTAGAGTTCTAACTGCATGTGTCAATATAGGAGAAAAGAGAGTGAAACGTAAAAATTCAAACTGTTACTGCAAACGAATGCTTCAACCTAGGAGAACGAAACTAGGGCATCCAAGTTTGATTGGTGTACTGCTCATTACTTGAAAGTATCATGAAGGTTGGAAGAACAAATATATGTTGTGATTTCAGGAGACTCTAGTTTTTTGTCAGCCTAACAACGCCTTTCATTGAATGAGTTATTCTCCAGGCTCTGCTTAAGGCTACATCAAGAGGAAACAAACCTTCGAGATACAACGTAGAGTTACTGTATTGTGTCAAGTTTCAAGAAGCTAGCACAAACCGTGTTTGATTTAGAGTTCTAACTGCATGTGTCAATATATTAGAAAACAGAGTGAAACCTAAAAATTCAAACTGTTCCTGCAAATGAATGCTTCAGTATAGGAGAACGAAACTTGGGCATCCAAGTGGGATTGGTGTACTGATCATTACGTGAATGTATCATGAAAATTGGATGAAAAAATATATGTTGAGATTTCAGGAGACTCTCGTTTTTCGAAGTTTGGCAACCCCTTTCCATCTAAGTGTTATTCGCAGTCCCTGCATTAGGCTACATCAAGAGGAAACAAAACTTAGAGATAGAACGTAGAACTACTGTATTGTGTCAAGTTTCAAGAAGCTAGCACAAACTGTGTTTGATTTAGAGATCGAACTGCATCTGTCAATATAGGAGAAAACAGAGTGAAACGTAAAAATTCAAACTGTTACTGCAAACGAATGCTTCAACCTAGGAGAACGAAACTTGGGCATCCAAGTTTGATTGGTGTACTGCTCATTACTTGCAAGTATCATGAAAGTCGGAAAGAAAAAATATATGTTGTGATTTCAGGAGACTGTAGTTTTTTGGCAGCCTAACAACGCCTTTCATTGAATGAGTTATTCTCCAGTCTCTGCTTAAGGCTACATCAAGAGGAAACAAACCTTAGAGATAGAACGTAGAACTATTGTATTGTGTCAAGTTTCAAGAAGCTAGCACAAACCTTGTTGATTTAGAGTTCGAACTGCGTCTGTCAATATAGGAGAAAACAGAGTGAAACCTAAAAATTCAAACTGTTACTGCAAACGAATGCTTCAACCAAGGAGAACGAATCTTGGGCATCCAAGTTTGATTGGTGTACTGCTTATTACTTGAAAGTATCATGAAGGTCGGATGAAAAAATATATGTTGAGATTTCAGGAGACGGTTGTTTTTTGGAAGCTTAACACCCCCTTTCATTGAAAGTGTTATTCGCCAGTCTCTGCTTAAGGCTACATTCCTCTTGAAGTACCCACAAGCAGTAACAGTAACAGTTTGAGTTTTTAGGTTTCACTCTGTTTCCTCCTATATAGATAGATGTGTTTGGAAGTCTAAATCAAATACGGTTTGTGCTAGCTCCTTGAAACTTGAAAAAATAAAGTAGATCTAAGTTCTGTCTTTGTGGTTTGTTTTCTCTTTAATTACCCCAAGCAGAGACTGCCGAAAGACCCTTTCATTTCAAAGGTGTGCCAAGCTTCCAAAAAACTACTGCTTTTCTGAAATCTCGGCAAAATTTTTTTCTCCCAATCTTGATGATTCTCTGTGGTAATGATCAGTTCAATAAGTCCACTAGGCTGCCGAATTTTCATCACCTTGCTTGAAGCGTTCGTTTCCAGTAAGAATTTGAATTTTTAGGTTTCACTCTGTTTTCTCCTATATTGATAGATGTGTTTGGAACTCTAAATCAAACACGGTTTGTGCTAGCTTTATGAAACTTCACAAAATAAAGTAGTTCTAAGTTCTCTTTCTATGGTTTGTTTCCTCTTGATGTAGCCACAAGCAGAGACTGCGTAATACACTTTCATTGGAAAGGTGTGCCAAGCTTCCAAAAAACTACTGGTTTTCTGAATAGTCGGCAAATATTTTTTCATCCAATCTTGATGATTCTGTGTGGTAATGATCAGTTCACTAAGTCCACTTAGCTGCCCAATTTTCACTCTTCTTGCTTGAAGCGTTCGTTTCCAGTAACACTTTGAATTTTTAGGTTTCACTCTATTTCCTCCTACATAGATAGATGTGTTTGGAAGTCTAAATCAAACACGGTTTGTGCTAGTTCCTTGAAACTTGACAAAATAAAGTAGTTATAAGTTCTGTCGTTGTGGTTTGTTTCCTCTTGAATTACCCCAAGCAGAGACTGCCGAAAGACACTTTCATTTCAAAGGTGTGCCAAGCTTCCAAAAAACTACTGGTTTTCTGAAATTTCGGCAAATTTTTTTTCACCAAAACTTGATGATTCTCTGTGGTAATGATCAGTTCACTAAGACCAATAAGCTGCCCAATACTCACTCTTCTAGGATGAAGCGTTCGTTACCAGTAACATTTTTTTTTAGGTTTCTCTCTGTTTTCTTCCTTATAGATAGATGGGTTTGGAACTCTAAATGAAACACGGTTTGCGCTAGCTCCTTGAAACTTGAAAAAATAAAGTAGTTCTAAGTTCTGTCTTTGTGGATTGTTTCCTCTTGAATTACCCCAAGCAGAGACTGCCGAAAGACACTTTCATTTCAAAGGTGTGCCAAGCTTCCAAAAAACTACTGGTTTTCTGAAATCTCGGCAAAATTTTTTTCACCCAATCTTGATGATTCTCTGTGGTAATGATCAGTTCACTAAGTCTACTTAGCTGCCCAATTTTCACTCTTCTTTCTTGAAACGTTCGTTTCCAGTAACACTTAGAATTTTTAGGTTTAACTCTATTTCCTACTATATAGATAGATGTGTTTGGAAGTCTAAATCAAACATGGTTTGTGGTAGCTCCTTGAAACATGACAAAATAAAGTATTTCTAAGTTCTGTCTTTGTGTTTTGTTTCCTCTTGAATTACCCCAAGCAGAGACTGCCGAAAGACACTTTCATTTCAAAGGTGTGCCAAGCTTTCAAAAAACTACTGGTTTTCTGAAATCTCGGAAAATATTTTTTCACACAATCTAGAGGATTCTCTGTAGTAGTGATCAGTTCACTAAGTCCACTTAGCTGCCCATTTTCACACTTCTTGCTTGAAGCGTTCGTTTTCACTAACACTTAGTATTTTTAGGTTTCACTCTATTTCCTCCTATATAGATAGATGTGTTTGGAAGTCTAAATCAAACACGGTTTGTGCTAGCTCCTTGAAACTTGACAAAATAAAGTAGTTCTAAGTTCTGTCTTGTTGGTTTGTTTCCTCTTCAATTTCCCGAAGCAGAGACTGCCGAAAGACACTTTCATTTCAAAGGTGTGCCAAGCTTCCAAAAAACTAGTGGTTTTCTGAAATTTCGGCAAACATTTTTTCACCAAAACTTGATGATTCTCTGTGGTAATGATCAGTTCAATAAGTCCACTTAGCAGCCCAATTTTCACTCTTCTTGCTTGAAGCGTTCGTTTCCAGTAACACTTAGAATTTTTAGGTTTCACTCTGTTTTCTCCAATATAGATAGATGTGATTGGAACTCTAAATCAAACACGGTTTGTGCTAGCTCCTTGAAACTTGACAAAATAAAGTAGTTCTAAGTTCTATCTCTATGGTTTGTTTCTTCTTGAAGTACCCCAACAGAGACTGCCGAAAGACACTTTCATTGGAAAGGTGTGCCAAGCTTTCAAGAAACTACTGGTTTTCTGAAATCTCGGCAAATATTTTTTCACCCAATATAGATGATTCTCTGTGGTAATGATCAGTTCACTAAGTCCAGTTAGCTGCCCAATTTTCACTCCTCTTGCTTGAAGCGTTCGTTTCCAGTAACACTTAGAATTTTTAGGTTTCACTCTATTTCCTCCTATATAGATAGATGTGTTTGGAAGTCAAAATCAAACACGGTTTGTGCTAGCTCCTTCAAACTTGACAAAATAAAGTAGTTCTAATTTCTGTCTTTGTGGTTTGTTTCCTCTTCAATTACCCCAAGCAGAGACTGCCGAAAGACACTTTCATTTCAAAGGTGTGCCAAGCTTCCAAAAAACTACTGGTTTCTGTGAAATTTCGCCAAATTTCTTTTCATGAAAACTTGATGATTCTCTGTGGTAATGATCAGTACAATAAGTCCACTTAGCTGCCCAATATTCACTCTTCTAAAATGAAGCATTCGTTACCAGTAACAGTTTGAGTTTTTAGGATTCACTCTGTTTTCTCCCATACAGATTGATGGGTTTGGAACTCTAAATCAAACACGGTTTGTGCTAGCTCCTTGAAACTTGAAAAAATAAAGTAGTTCTAAATTCTATCTCTATGGTTTGTTTCCTCTTGAAATACCCCAACAGAGACTGCCGAAAGACACTTTCATTTCAAAGGTGTGCCACGCTTCCAAAAAACTACTGGTTTTCTGAAATCTCGGAAAATATTTTTTCACCCAATCTACATGATTCTCTGTAGTAATGATCAGTTCAATAAGTCCACTTAGCTGCCCAATTTTCATTCTCCTTCCTTGAAGCGTTTGTTTCCAGTAACAGTTTGAATTTTTAGGTTTCACTCTATTTTTTCCTATATAGATACATGTGTTTGGAAGTCTAAATCAAACATGGTTTGTGCTAGCTCCTTGAAACTTGACAAAATAAAGTAGTTCTCAGTCTGTCTTTGTGGTTTGTTTCCTCTTGAATTACCCCAAGCAGAGACTGCCAAAAGACACTTTCACTTCAAAGGTGTGCCAAGCTTCCAAAAAACTACTGGTTTTCTGAAATTTCGGCAAATTTTTTTTCACCAAAACTTGATGATTCTCTGTGGTAATGATCAGTTCAATAAGTTTACTTAGCTGCCCAATTTTCACTCTTCTTGCTTGAAGCGTTCGTTTTCAGTAACACTTAGAATTTTTAGGTTTCACTCTATTTCCTCCTATATAGATAGATGTGTTTGGAAGTCTAAATCAAACACGGTTTGTGCTAGCTCCTTGAAACTTAACAAAATAAAGTAGTTCTAAGTTCTGTCTTTATGGTTTGTGTCCTCTTGAAGTATCCCAACAGAGACTGTCGAAAGACACTTTCATTTCAAAGGTGTGCCAAGCTTCCAAAAACTACTGGTTTTCTGAAATCTCGGCAAATATTTTTTCACCCAATCTAGATGGTTCTCTCTGGTAATGATCAGTTCACTAAGTCCGCTTAGCTGCCCAATTTTCACTCTTCTTGTGAAGCTTTCGTTTCCAGTAACACTTAGAATTTTTATGTTTCACTCTGTTTCCTCCTATATAGATAGATGTGTTTGGAACTCTAAATCAAACACGGTTTGTGCTAGCTTTTGAAATTTCACAAATAAAGTAGTTCTAAGTTCTGTTACTATGGTTTGTTTCCTCTTGAAGTACCCACAAGCAAAGACTGCGTGATACACTTTCTTTGGAAAGGTGTGCCAAGCTTCCAAAAAACTACTGGTTTTCTGAATAGTCGGAAAATCTTTTTTCATCCAATCTTGATGATTCTCTGTGGTAATGATCAGTTCACTAAGTACACTTAGCTGCCCAATATTCACTCTTCTAGGATGAAGCGTTCGTTACCAGTAACAGTTTGAGTTTCTATGTTTCACTCTGTTTTCTCCCATATAGATAGATGGGTTTGGAAATCTAAATCAAACACGGTTTGAGCTAGCTCCGTGAAACTTGAAAAAATAAAGTAGTTTTAAATTCTATCTCTACAGTTTGTTTCCTCTTTAAGTACCCCAACAGAGACTGCCGAAAGACACTTTCATTTCAAAGGTGTGCCAAGCTTCCAAAAAACTACTGGTTTTCTGAAATTTCGGCAAATTTTTTTTTTCACCAAAACTTGATGATTCTCTGTGGTAATGATCATTTCAATAACTCCACTTAGCTGCCCAATTTTCACTCTACTTGCTTGAAGCGTTCGATTCCAGTAACACTTTGAATTTTAGGGTTTCACTCTTTTTTCTCCTATATAGATAGATGTGTTTGGAACTCTAAATCAAACACGGTTTGTGCTAGCTTTTTGAAACTTCACAAAATAAAGTAGTTCTAAGTTCTTTCTCTATGGTTTGTTTCCTCTTGAAGTACCCCAACAGAGACTGCCGAAAGACACTTTCATTTCAAAGGTGTGCCAAGCTTCCAAAAAACTACTGGATTTCTGAATAGTCGGCAAATATTTTTTCATCCAATCTTGATGATTCTCTCTGGTAATGATCAGTACAATAAGTTCACTTAGCTGCCCAATATTCACTCTTCTAGGATGAAGCGTTCGTTACCAGTAACAGTTTAAGTTTTTAGGTTTCACTCTGTTTTCTCCCGTATAGATAGATGGGTTTGGAACTCTAAATCAAACACGGTTTGTGCTAGCTCCTTGAAACTTGACAAAAAAAGGAGTTATAAGTTCTGTCTTTGTGGTTTGTTTCCTCTTGAATTACCCCAAGCAGAGACTGCCGAAAGACACTTTCATTTCAAAGGTGTGCCAAGCTTCCAAAAAACTAGTGGTTTTCTGAAATTTTGGCCAAATTTTTTTCACCAAAACTTGATGATTCTCTGTGGTAATGATCAGTTCAATAAGTCCACTTAGCTGTCCAATTTTCACTCTTCTTGCTTGAAGCGTTCATTTTCAGTAACACTTAGAATTTTTAGGTTTCACTCTATTTCCTCCTATATGGATAGATGTGTTTGGAAGTCTAAATCAAACACGGTTTGTGCTAGCTCCTTGAAAACTTGACAAAATAAAGTAATTCTAAGTTCTGTCTTTGTGGTTTGTTTCCTCTTCTATTAACCCAAGCAGAGACTGCCGAAAGACACTTTCATTTCAAAGGTGTGTCAAGCTTCCAAAAAACTACTGGTTTTCTGAAATTTCGGCAAATTTTTTTTTCACCAAAACTTGATGATTCTCTGTGGTAAATATCAGTTCACTAAGTCCACTTAGCTGCCCAATTTTCACTCTTCTTGCTTTAAGCGTTCGTTTTCAGTAACACTTAGAATTTTTAGGTTTCACTCTATTTCCTCCTATATAGATAGATGTGTTTGGAAGTCTAAATCAAACACGGTTTGTGCTAGCTCCTTGAAACTTGACAAAAAAAAGGAGTTATAAGTTCTGTCTTTGTGGTTTGTTTCCTCTTGAATTACCCCAAGCAGAGACTGCCGAAAGACACTTTCATTTCAAAGGTGTGCCAAGCTTCCAAAAAACTAGTGGTTTTCTGAAATTTTGGCAAAATTTTTTTCACCAAAACTTGATGATTCTCTGTGGTAATGATCAGTTCAATAAGTCCACTTAGCTGTCCAATTTTCACTCTTCTTGCTTGAAGCGTTCATTTCCAGTAACACTTAGAATTTTTAGGTTTCACTCTGTTTTCTCCAATATAGATAGATGTTTTTGGATCTCTAAATCAAACACGGTTTGTGCTAGCTCCTTGAAACTTGAAAAAATAAAGTAGTTCTAAGTTCTATCTCCATGGTTTGTTTCTTCTTGAAGTACCCCAACAGAGACTGCCGAAAGACACTTTCATTGGAAAGGTGTGCCAAGCTTTCAAGAAACTACTGGTTTTCTGAAATCTCGGCAAATATTTTTTCACCCAATATAGATGATTCTCTGTGGTAATGATCAGTTCACTAAGTTCAGTTAGCTGCCCAATTTTCACTCTTCTTGCTTTAAGCATTCGTTTCCAGTAACACTTAGAATTTTTAGGTTTCACTCTATTTCCTCCTATATAGATAGATGTGTTTGGAAGTCTAAATCAAACACGGTTTGTGCTAGCTCCTTCAAACTTGACAAAATAAAGTAGATCTAAGTTCTGTCTTTGTGGTTTGTTTCCTCTTCAATTACCCCAAGCAGAGACTGCCGAAAGACACTTTCTTCTCAAAGGTGTGCCAAGCTTCCATAAAACTACTATTTTTCTGTAATTTCGGCAAATTTTTTTTTCACCAAAACTTGATGATTCTCTGTGGTAATGATCATTTCAATAACTCCACTTAGCTGCCCAATTTTCACCCTTCTTGCTTGAAGCGTTCGTTTCCAGTAAAACTTAGAATTTTTTAGGTTTCACTCTATTTCCTCCTATATAGATAGATGTGTTTGGAAGTCTAAATCAAACACGGTTTGTGCTAGCTCCTTGAAACTTGACAAAATAAAGTACTTCTAAGTTCTGTCTTTGTGGTTTGTTTTCCTCTTCAATTAACCCAAGCAGAGACTGCCGAAAGACACTTTCATTTCAAAGGTGTGTCAAGCTTCCCAAAAACTACTGGTTTTCTGAAATTTCGGCAAATTTTTTTTTCAGCAAAACTTGATGATTCTCTGTGGTAAATATCAGTTCACTAAGTCCACTTAGCTGCCCAATTTTCACTCTTCTTGCTTGAAGCGTTCGTTTTCAGTAACACTTAGAATTTTTAGGTTTCACTCTATTTCCTCCTATATAGATAGATGTGTTTGGAAGTCTAAATCAAACACGGTTTGTGCTAGCTCCTTGAAACTTGACAAAATAAAGTAGTTCTAAGTTCTGTCTTTATGGTTTGTGTCCTCTTGAAGTATCCCAACAGAGACTGTCGAAAGACACTTTCATTTCAAAGGTGTGCCAAGCTTCCAAAAAGTACTGGTTTTCTGAAATCTCGGCAAATATTTTTTCACCCAATCTAGAGGATTCTCTGTAGTAATGATCAGTTCACTAAGTCCACTTAGCTGCCCATTTTTCACTCTTTTTGCTTGAAGCGTTCGTTTTCAGTAACACTTAGTATTTTTAGGTTTCACTCTATTTCCTCCTATATAGATAGATGTGTTTGGAAGTCTAAATCAAACACGGTTTGTGCTAGCTCCTTGAAACTTGACAAAATAAAGTAGTTCTAAGTTCTGTCTTTGTCATTTGTTTCCTCTTCATTAACCCAAGTAGAGACTGCCGAAAGACACTTTCATTTCAAAGGTGTGCCAAGCTTCCAAAAAACTAGTGGTTTTCTGAAATTTTAGCAAATTTTTTTCACCAAAACTTGATGATTCTCTGTGGTAATGATCAGTTCAATAAGTCCACTTAGCTGCCCAATTTTCACTCTTCTTGCTTGAAGCGTTTGTTTCCAGTAACACTTAGAATTTTTAGGTTTCACTCTGTTTTCTCCAATATAGATAGATGTGATTGGAACTCTAAATCAAACACGGTTTGTGCTAGCTCCTTGAAACTTGACAAAATAAAGTAGTTCTAAGTTCTATCTCTATGGTTTGTTTCTTCTTGAAGTACCACAACAGAGACTGCCGAAAGACACTTTCATTGGAAAGGTGTGCCAAGCTTTCAAGAAACTACTGATTTTCTGAAATCTCGGCAAATATTTTTTCACCCAATATAGATGATTCTCTGTGGTAATGATCAGTTCACTAAGTCCAGTTAGCTGCCCAATTTTCACTCCTCTTGCTTGAAGCGTTCGTTTCCAGTAACACTTAGAATTTTTAGGTTTCACTCTATTTCCTCCTATATAGATAGATGTGTTTAGAAGTCTAAATCAAACACGGTTTGTGCTAGCTCCTTCAAACTTGACAAAAAAAAGTAGTTATAATTTCTGTCTTTGTGGTTTGTTTCCTCTTCAATTACCCCAAGCAGAGACTGCCAAAAGACACTTTCATTTCAAAGATCTGCCAAGCTTCCAAAAAACTACTGGTTTTCTGAAATCTCCGCAAAATATTTTTCACCCAATCTTGATGATTCTCTGTGGTAATGATCAGTTCAATAAGTCCACTTAGCTGCCCAATTTTCATTCTCCTTCCTTGAAGCGTTCGTTTCCAGTAACAGTTTGAATTTTTAGGTTTCACTCTATTTTTTCCTATATAGATACATGTGTTAGGAAGTCTAAATCAAACATGGTTTGTGCTAGCTCCTTGAAACTTGACAAAATAAAGTAGTTCTAAGATCTGTCTTTGTGGTTTGTTTCCTCTTCAATTAACCCAGGCAGAGACTGCCGAAAGACACTTTCATTTCAAAGGTGTGCAAAGCTTCCAAAAAACTAGTGGTTTTCTGAAATTTCGGCAATTTTTTTTCACCAAAACTTGATGATTCTCTGTGGTAATGATCAGTTCAATAAGTCCACTTAGCTGCCCAATTTTCACTCTTCTTGCTTGAAGCGTTCGTTTTCAGTAACACTTAGTATTTTTAGGTTTCACTCTATTTCCTCCTATATAGATAGATGTGTTTGGAAGTCTAAATCAAACACAGTTTGTGCTAGCTCCTTGAAACTTGACAAAATAAAGTAGTTCTAAGTTCTGTCTTTGTGGTTTGTTTCCTCTTCAATTAACCCAGGCAGAGACTGCCGAAAGACACTTTCATTTCAAAGGTGTGCCAAGCTTCCAAAAAACTAGTGGTTTTCTGAAATTTCGGCAAATTTTTTTTCACCAAAACTTGATGATTCTCTGTGGTAATGATCAGTTCAATAAGTCCACTTAGCTGCCCAATTTTCACTCTTCTTGATTGAAGCGTTCGTTTTCAGTAACACTTAGAATTTTTAGGTTTCACTCTGTTTTCTCCAATATAGATAGATGTGATTGGAACTCTAAATCAAACACGGTTTGTGCTAGCTCCTTGAAACTTGACAAAATAAAGTAGTTCTAAGTTCTATCTCTACGGTTTGTTTCTTCTTGAAGTACCGCAACAGAGACTGCCGAAAGACACTTTCATTGGAAAGGTGTGCCAAGCTTTCAAGAAACTACTGATTTTCTGAAATCTCGGCAAATATTTTTTCACCCAATATAGATGATTCTCTGTGGTAATGATCAGTTCACTAAGTCCAGTTAGCTGCCCAATTTTCACTCCTCTTGCTTGAAGCGTTCGTTTCCAGTAACACTTAGAATTTTTAGGTTTCACTCTATTTCCTCCAATATAGATAGATGTGTTTGGAAGTCTAAATCAAACACGGTTTGTGCTAGCTCCTTCAAACTTGACAAAAAAAAGTAGTTATAATTTCTGTCTTTGTGGTTTGTTTCCTCTTCAATTACCCCAAGCAGAGACTGCCAAAAGACACTTTCATTTCAAAGATCTGCCAAGCTTCCAAAAAACTACTGGTTTTCTGAAATCTCCGCAAAATATTTTTCACCCAATCTTGATGATTCTCTGTGGTAATGATCAGTTCAGTAAGTCCACTTAGCTGCCCAATTTTCATTCTCCTTCCTTGATGCGTTCGTTTCCAGTAACAGTTTGAATTTTTAGGTTTCACTCTATTTTTTCCTATATAGATACATGTGTTTGGAAGTCTAAATCAAACATGGTTTGTGCTAGCTCCTTGAAACTTGACAAAATAAAGTAGTTCTAAGATGTGTCTTTGTGGTTTGTTTCCTCTTCAATTAACCCAGGCAGAGACTGCCGAAAGACACTTTCATTTCAAAGGTGTGCCAAGCTTCCAAAAAACTAGTGGTTTTCTGAAATTTCTGCAAATTTTTTTTCACCAAAACTTGATGATTCTCTGTGGTAATGATCAGTTCAATAAGTCCACTTAGCTGCCCAATTTTCACTCTTCTTGCTTGAAGCGTTCGTTTCCAGTAACACTTAGAATTTTTAGGTTTCACTCTGTTTTCTCCAATATAGATAGATGTAATTGGAACTCTAAATCAAACACGGTTTGTGCTAGCTCCTTGAAACTTGACAAAATAAAGTAGTTCTAAGTTCTATCTCTACGGTTTGTTTCTTCTTGAAGTACCCCAACAGAGACTGCCGAAAGACACTTTCATTGGAAAGGTGTGCCAAGCTTTCAAGAAACTACTAATTTTCTGAAATCTCAGCAAATATTTTTTCACCCAATATAGATGATTCTCTGTGGTAATGATCAGTTCACTAAGTCCAGTTAGCTGCCCAATTTTCACTCCTCTTGCTTGAAGCGTTCGTTTCCAGTAACACTTAGAATTTTTAGGTTTCACTCTATTTCCTCCTATATAGATAGATGTGTTTGGAAGTCTAAATCAAACACGGTTTGTGCTAGCTCCTTCAAACTTGACAAAAAAAAGTAGTTATAATTTCTGTCTTTGTGGTTTGTTTCCTCTTCAATTACCCCAAGCAGAGACTGCCAAAAGGCACTTTCATTTCAAAGATCTGCAAAGCTTCCAAAAAACTACTGGTTTTCTGAAATCTCTGCAAAATATTTTTCACCCAATCTTGATGATTCTCTGTGGTAATGATCAGTTCAATAAGTCCACTTAGCTGCCCAATTTTCATTCTCCTTCCTTGAAGCGTTCGTTTCCAGTAACAGTTTGAATTTTTAGGTTTCACTCTATTTTTTCCTATATAGATACATGTGTTTGGAAGTCTAAATCAAACATGGTTTGTGCTAGCTCCTTGAAACTTGACAAAATAAAGTAGTTCTAAGATGTGTCTTTGTGGTTTGTTTCCTCTTCAATTAACCCAGGCAGAGACTGCCGAAAGACACTTTCATTTCAAAGGTGTGCCAAGCTTCCAAAAAACTAGTGGTTTTCTGACATTTCGGCAAATTTTTTTTCACCAAAACTTGATGATTCTCTGTGGTAATGATCAGTTCAATAAGTCCACTTAGCTGCCCAATTTTCACTCTTCTTGCTTGAAGCGTTCGTTTTCAGTAACACTTAGTATTTTTAGGTTTCACTCTATTTCCTCCTATATAGATAGATGTGTTTGGAAGTCTAAATCAAACACAGTTTGTGCTAGCTCCTTGAAACTTGACAAAATAAAGTAGTTCTAAGTTCTGTCTTTGTGGTTTGTTTCCTCTTCAATTAACCCAGGCAGAGACTGCCGAAAGACACTTTCATTTCAAAGGTGTGCCAAGCTTCCAAAAAACTAGTGGTTTTCTGAAATTTCGGCAAATTTTTTTTCACCAAAACTTGATGATTCTCTGTGGTAATGATCAGTTGAATAAGTCCACTTAGCTGCCCAATTTTCACTCTTCTTGCTTGAAGCGTTCGTTTTCAGTAACACTTAGTATTTTTAGGTTTCACTCTATTTCCTCCTATATAGATAGATGTGTTTGGAAGTCTAAATCAAACACAGTTTGTGCTAGCTCCTTGAAACTTGACAAAATAAAGTAGTTCTAAGTTCTGTCTTTGTGGTTTGTTTCCTCTTCAATTAACCCAGGCAGAGACTGCCGAAAGACACTTTCATTTCAAAGGTGTGCCAAGCTTCCAAGAAACTACTGGTTTTCTGAAATCTCGGAAAATATTTTTTCACCCAATCTAGAGGATTCTCTGTAGTAATGATCAGTTCACTATGTCCACTTAGCTGCCCAATTTTCACTCTTCTTGCTTGAAGCGTTCGTTTCTAGTAAAACTTTGAATTTTTAGGTTTCACTCTGTTTTCTCCAATATAGATAGATGTGATTGGAACTCTAAATCAAACACGGTTTGTGCTAGCTTTTTGAAACTTCACACAATAAAGTAGTTCTAAGTTCTGTCTCTATGGTTTGTTTCCTCTTGAAGTACCCAAAAGCAGAGACTACGTGAGACACTTTCATTGGAAAGGTGTGCCAAGCTTCCAAAAAACTACTAGTTTTCTGAACAGTCGGCAAATAGTTTTTCATCCAATCTTGATGATTCTCTGTGGTAATGATCAGTTCACTAAGTCCACTTAGCTGCCCAATTTTCACTCTTCTTGCTTGAAGCGTTCGTTTTTAGTAACACTTAGAATTTTTAGGTTTCATTCTATTTCCTCCTATATAGATAGATGTGTTTGGAAGTCTAAATCAAACACGGTTTGTGCTAGCTTCTTGAAACTTGACAAAATAAAGTAGTTCTAAGTTCTGTCTTTGTGGTTTGTTTCCTCTTCAATTAACCCAGGCAGAGACTGCCGAAAGACACTTTCATTTCAAAGGTGTGCCAAGCTTCCAAGAAACTACTGGTTTTCTGAAATCTCGGAAAATATTTTTTCACCCAATCTAGAGGATTCTCTGTAGTAATGATCAGTTCACTATGTCCACTTAGCTGCCCAATTTTCACTCTTCTTGCTTGAAGCGTTCGTTTCTAGTAAAACTTTGAATTTTTAGGTTTCACTCTGTTTTCTCCAATATAGATAGATGTGATTGGAACTCTAAATCAAACACGGTTTGTGCTAGCTTTTTGAAACTTCACATAATAAAGTAGTTCTAAGTTCTGTCTCTATGGTTTGTTTCCTCTTGAATTACCCAAAAGCAGAGACTACGTGAGACACTTTCATTGGAAAGGTG
The DNA here is from genome assembly GCF_048772815.1 of Callospermophilus lateralis. Lineage (NCBI taxonomy): Eukaryota > Metazoa > Chordata > Mammalia > Rodentia > Sciuridae > Callospermophilus > Callospermophilus lateralis. The sequence continues at coordinate 22,871 of NW_027514766.1, read as the reverse complement.
TGCCAAGCTTCCAAAAACTACTAGTTTTCTGAATAGTCGGCAAATATTTTTTCATCCAATCTTGATGATTCTTTGTGGTGATGATCAGTTCACTAAGTCCACTTAGCTGCCCAATTTTCACTCTTCTTGCTTGAAGCGTTCATTTCCAGTAACACTTAGAATTTTTAGGTTTCATTCTATTTCCTCCTATATAGATAGATGTGTTTGGAAGTCTAAATCAAACACGGTTTGTGCTAGCTCCTTGAAACTTGACAAAATAAAGTAGTTCTAAGATGTGTCTTTGTGGTTTGTTTCCTCTTGAATGAGCCCAAGCAGAGACAGCCGAAAGACACTTTCATTTCAAAGGTGTGCCAAGCTTCCAAAAAACTACTGGTTTTCTGAAATCTCCGCAGAATTTTTTTCACCCAATCTTGATGATTCTCTGTGGTAATGATCAGTTCAATAAGTCCACTTAGCTGCCCAATTTTCATTCTCCTTCCTTGAAGCGTTCGTTTCCAGTAACAGTTTGAATTTTTAGGTTTCACTCTATCTCCTCCTATATAGATACATGTGTTTGGAAGTCTAAATGAAACATGGTTTGTGCTAGCTCCTTGAAACTTGACAAAATAAAGTAGTTCTAAGTTCTGTCTTTGTGGTTTATTTCCTCTTGAATTACCCCAAGCAGAGACTGCCAAAAGACACTTTCATTTCAAAGGTGTGTCAAGCTTCCAAAAAAGTACTGGTTTTCTGAAATTTCGGCAAATTTTTTTTCACCAAAACTTGATGATTCTCTGTGGTAAATATCAGTTCACTAAGTCGACTTAGCTGCCCAATTTTCACTCTTCTTGCTTGAAGGGTTCGTTTTCAGTAACACTTAGAATTTTTAGGTTTCACTCTATTTCCTCCTATATAGATAGATGTGTTTGGAAGTCTAAATCAAACACGGTTTGTGCTAGCTCCTTGAATCTTGACAAAATAAAGTAGTTCTAAGTTCTGTCTTTATGGTTTGTGTCCTCTTGAAGTATCCTAACAGAGACTGTCGAAAGACACTTTCATTTCAAAGGTGTGCCAAGCTTCCAAAAAACTACTGGTTTTCTGAAATCTCCGCAAAATATTTTTCACCCAATCTTGATGATTCTCTGTGGTAATGATCAGTTCAATAAGTCCACTTAGCTGCCCAATTTTCATTCTCCTTCCTTGAAGCGTTTGTTTCCAGTAACAGTTTGAATTTTTAGGTTTCACTCTATTTTTTCCTATATAGATACATGTGTTTGGAAGTCTAAATCAAACATGGTTTGTGCTAGCTCCTTGAAACTTGACAAAATAAAGTAGTTCTAAGTTCTGTCTTTGTGGTTTGTTTCCTCTTCAATTAACCCAAGCAGAGACTGCCGAAAGACACTTTCATTTCAAAGGTGTGCCAAGCTTCCAAAAAACTAGTGGTTTTCTGAAATTTCTGCAAATTTTTTTTCACCAAAACTTGATGATTCTCTGTGGTAATGATCAGTTCAATAAGTCCACTTAGCTGCCCAATTTTCACTCTTCTTGCTTGAAGCGTTCGTTTCCAGTAACACTTAGAATTTTTAGGTTTCACTCTGTTTTCTCCAATATAGATAGATGTGATTGGAACTCTAAATCAAACACGGTTTGTGCTAGCTCCTTGAAACTTGACAAAATAAAGTAGTTCTAAGTTCTATCTCTACGGTTTGTTTCTTCTTGAAGTACCCCAACAGAGACTGCCGAAAGACACTTTCATTGGAAAGGTGTGCCAAGCTTTCAAGAAACTACTGATTTTCTGAAATCTCGGCAAATATTTTTTCACCCAATATAGATGATTCTCTGTGGTAATGATCAGTTCACTAAGTCCAGTTAGCTGCCCAATTTTCACTCCTCTTGCTTGAAACGTTCGTTTCCAGTAACACTTAGAATTTTTAGGTTTCACTCTATTTCCTCCTATATAGATAGATGTGTTTGGAAGTCTAAATCAAACACGGTTTGTGCTAGCTCCTTCAAACTTGACAAAAAAAGTAGTTATAATTTCTGTCTTTGTGGTTTGTTTCCTCTTCAATTACCCCAAGCAGAGACTGCCAAAAGGCACTTTCATTTCAAAGATCTGCCAAGCTTCCAAAAAACTACTGGTTTTCTGAAATCTCTGCAAAATATTTTTCACCCAATCTTGATGATTCTCTGTGGTAATGATCAGTTCAATAAGTCCACTTAGCTGCCCAATTTTCATTCTCCTTCCTTGAAGCGTTCGTTTCCAGTAACAGTTTGAATTTTTAGGTTTCACTCTATTTTTTCCTATATAGATACATGTGTTTGGAAATCTAAATCAAACGTGGTTTGTGCTAGCTCCTTGAAACTTGACAAAATAAAGTAGTTCTAAGATGTGTCTTTGTGGTTTGTTTCCTCTTCAATTAACCCAGGCAGAGACTGCCGAAAGACACTTTCATTTCAAAGGTGTGCCAAGCTTCCAAAAAACTAGTGGTTTTCTGACATTTCGGCAAATTTTTTTTCACCAAAACTTGATGATTCTCTGTGGTAATGATCAGTTCAATAAGTCCACTTAGCTGCCCAATTTTCACTCTTCTTGCTTGAAGCGTTCGTTTTCAGTAACACTTAGTATTTTTAGGTTTCACTCTATTTCCTCCTATATAGATAGATGTGTTTGGAAGTCTAAATCAAACACAGTTTGTGCTAGCTCCTTGAAACTTGACAAAATAAAGTAGTTCTAAGTTCTGTCTTTGTGGTTTGTTTCCTCTTCAATTAACCCAGGCAGAGACTGCCGAAAGACACTTTCATTTCAAAGGTGTGCCAAGCTTCCAAAAAACTAGTGGTTTTCTGAAATTTCGGCAAATTTTTTTTCACCAAAACTTGATGATTCTCTGTGGTAATGATCAGTTCAATAAGTCCACTTAGCTGCCCAATTTTCACTCTTCTTGCTTGAAGCGTTCGTTTTCAGTAACACTTAGTATTTTTAGGTTTCACTCTATTTCCTCCTATATAGATAGATGTGTTTGGAAGTCTAAATCAAACACAGTTTGTGCTAGCTCCTTGAAACTTGACAAAATAAAGTAGTTCTAAGTTCTGTCTTTGTGGTTTGTTTCCTCTTCAATTAACCCAGGCAGAGACTGCCGAAAGACACTTTCATTTCAAAGGTGTGCCAAGCTTCCAAGAAACTACTGGTTTTCTGAAATCTCGGAAAATATTTTTTCACCCAATCTAGAGGATTCTCTGTAGTAATGATCAGTTCACTATGTCCACTTAGCTGCCCAATTTTCACTCTTCTTGCTTGAAGCGTTCGTTTCTAGTAAAACTTTGAATTTTTAGGTTTCACTCTGTTTTCTCCAATATAGATAGATGTGATTGGAACTCTAAATCAAACACGGTTTGTGCTAGCTTTTTGAAACTTCACATAATAAAGTAGTTCTAAGTTCTGTCTCTATGTTTTGTTTCCTCTTGAAGTACCCAAAAGCAGAGACTACGTGAGACACTTTCATTGGAAAGGTGTGCCAAGCTTCCAAAAAACTACTAGTTTTCTGAACAGTCGGCAAATAGTTTTTCATCCAATCTTGATGATTCTCTGTGGTAATGATCAGTTCACTAAGTCCACTTAGCTGCCCAATTTTCACTCTTCTTGCTTGAAGTGTTCGTTTTTAGTAACACTTAGAATTTTTAGGTTTCATTCTATTTCCTCCTATATAGATAGATGTGTTTGGAAGTCTAAATCAAACACGGTTTGTGCTAGCTTCTTGAAACTTGACAAAATAAAGTAGTTCTAAGTTCTGTCTTTGTGGTTTGTTTCCTCTTCAATTAACCCAGGCAGAGACTGCCGAAAGACACTTTCATTTCAAAGGTGTGCCAAGCTTCCAAGAAACTACTGGTTTTCTGAAATCTCGGAAAATATTTTTTCACCCAATCTAGAGGATTCTCTGTAGTAATGATCAGTTCACTATGTCCACTTAGCTGCCCAATTTTCACTCTTCTTGCTTGAAGCGTTCGTTTCTAGTAAAACTTTGAATTTTTAGGTTTCACTCTGTTTTCTCCAATATAGATAGATGTGATTGGAACTCTAAATCAAACACGGTTTGTGCTAGCTTTTTGAAACTTCACATAATAAAGTAGTTCTAAGTTCTGTCTCTATGGTTTGTTTCCTCTTGAATTACCCAAAAGCAGAGACTACGTGAGACACTTTCATTGGAAAGGTGTGCCAAGCTTCCAAAAACTACTAGTTTTCTGAATAGTCGGCAAATATTTTTTCATCCAATCTTGATGATTCTTTGTGGTGATGATCAGTTCACTAAGTCCACTTAGCTGCCCAATTTTCACTCTTCTTGCTTGAAGCGTTCATTTCCAGTAACACTTAGAATTTTTAGGTTTCATTCTATTTCCTCCTATATAGATAGATGTGTTTGGAAGTCTAAATCAAACACGGTTTGTGCTAGCTCCTTGAAACTTGACAAAATAAAGTAGTTCTAAGATGTGTCTTTGTGGTTTGTTTCCTCTTGAATGAGCCCAAGCAGAGACAGCCGAAAGACACTTTCATTTCAAAGGTGTGCCAAGCTTCCAAAAAACTACTGGTTTTCTGAAATCTCCGCAGAATTTTTTTCACCCAATCTTGATGATTCTCTGTGGTAATGATCAGTTCAATAAGTCCACTTAGCTGCCCAATTTTCATTCTCCTTCCTTGAAGCGTTCGTTTCCAGTAACAGTTTGAATTTTTAGGTTTCACTCTATCTCCTCCTATATAGATACATGTGTTTGGAAGTCTAAATGAAACATGGTTTGTGCTAGCTCCTTGAAACTTGACAAAATAAAGTAGTTCTAAGTTCTGTCTTTGTGGTTTATTTCCTCTTGAATTACCCCAAGCAGAGACTGCCAAAAGACACTTTCATTTCAAAGGTGTGTCAAGCTTCCAAAAAAGTACTGGTTTTCTGAAATTTCGGCAAATTTTTTTTCACCAAAACTTGATGATTCTCTGTGGTAAATATCAGTTCACTAAGTCGACTTAGCTGCCCAATTTTCACTCTTCTTGCTTGAAGGGTTCGTTTTCAGTAACACTTAGAATTTTTAGGTTTCACTCTATTTCCTCCTATATAGATAGATGTGTTTGGAAGTCTAAATCAAACACGGTTTGTGCTAGCTCCTTGAATCTTGACAAAATAAAGTAGTTCTAAGTTCTGTCTTTATGGTTTGTGTCCTCTTGAAGTATCCTAACAGAGACTGTCGAAAGACACTTTCATTTCAAAGGTGTGCCAAGCTTCCAAAAAACTACTGGTTTTCTGAAATCTCCGCAAAATATTTTTCACCCAATCTTGATGATTCTCTGTGGTAATGATCAGTTCAATAAGTCCACTTAGCTGCCCAATTTTCATTCTCCTTCCTTGAAGCGTTTGTTTCCAGTAACAGTTTGAATTTTTAGGTTTCACTCTATTTTTTCCTATATAGATACATGTGTTTGGAAGTCTAAATCAAACATGGTTTGTGCTAGCTCCTTGAAACTTGACAAAATAAAGTAGTTCTAAGTTCTGTCTTTGTGGTTTGTTTCCTCTTCAATTAACCCAAGCAGAGACTGCCGAAAGACACTTTCATTTCAAAGGTGTGCCAAGCTTCCAAAAAACTAGTGGTTTTCTGAAATTTCTGCAAATTTTTTTTCACCAAAACTTGATGATTCTCTGTGGTAATGATCAGTTCAATAAGTCCACTTAGCTGCCCAATTTTCACTCTTCTTGCTTGAAGCGTTCGTTTCCAGTAACACTTAGAATTTTTAGGTTTCACTCTGTTTTCTCCAATATAGATAGATGTGATTGGAACTCTAAATCAAACACGGTTTGTGCTAGCTCCTTGAAACTTGACAAAATAAAGTAGTTCTAAGTTCTATCTCTACGGTTTGTTTCTTCTTGAAGTACCCCAACAGAGACTGCCGAAAGACACTTTCATTGGAAAGGTGTGCCAAGCTTTCAAGAAACTACTGATTTTCTGAAATCTCGGCAAATATTTTTTCACCCAATATAGATGATTCTCTGTGGTAATGATCAGTTCACTAAGTCCAGTTAGCTGCCCAATTTTCACTCCTCTTGCTTGAAACGTTCGTTTCCAGTAACACTTAGAATTTTTAGGTTTCACTCTATTTCCTCCTATATAGATAGATGTGTTTGGAAGTCTAAATCAAACACGGTTTGTGCTAGCTCCTTGAAACTTGACAAAAAAAAGTAGTTATAATTTCTGTCTTTGTGGTTTGTTTCCTTTTCAATTACCCCAAGCAGAGACTGCCAAAAGGCACTTTCATTTCAAAGATCTGCAAAGCTTCCAAAAAACTACTGGTTTTCTGAAATCTCTGCAAAATATTTTTCACCCAATCTTGATGATTCTCTGTGGTAATGATCAGTTCAATAAGTCCACTTAGCTGCCCAATTTTCATTCTCCTTCCTTGAAGCGTTCGTTTCCAGTAACAGTTTGAATTTTTAGGTTTCACTCTATTTTTTCCTATATAGATACATGTGTTTGGAAGTCTAAATCAAACATGGTTTGTGCTAGCTCCTTGAAACTTGACAAAATAAAGTAGTTCTAAGATGTGTCTTTGTGGTTTGTTTCCTCTTCAATTAACCCAGGCAGAGACTGCCGAAAGACACTTTCATTTCAAAGGTGTGAGAAGCTTCCAAAAAACTAGTGGTTTTCTGACATTTCGGCAAATTTTTTTTCACCAAAACTTGATGATTCTCTGTGGTAATGATCAGTTCAATAAGTCCACTTAGCTGCCCAATTTTCACTCTTCTTGCTTGAAGCGTTCGTTTCCAGTAACACTTAGAATTTTTAGGTTTCACTCTGTTTTCTCCAATATAGATAGATGTGATTGGAACTCTAAATCAAACACGGTTTGTGCTAGCTCCTTGAAACTTGACAAAATAAAGTAGTTCTAAGTTCTATCTCTACGGTTTGTTTCTTCTTGAAGTACCCCAACAGAGACTGCCGAAAGACACTTTCATTGGAAAGGTGTGCCAAGCTTTCAAGAAACTACTGATTTTCTGAAATCTCGGCAAATATTTTTTCACCCAATATAGATGATTCTCTGTGGTAATGATCAGTTCACTAAGTCCAGTTAGCTGCCCAATTTTCACTCCTCTTGCTTGAAACGTTCGTTTCCAGTAACACTTAGAATTTTTAGGTTTCACTCTATTTCCTCCTATATAGATAGATGTGTTTGGAAGTCTAAATCAAACACGGTTTGTGCTAGCTCCTTCAAACTTGACAAAAAAAAGTAGTTATAATTTCTGTCTTTGTGGTTTGTTTCCTTTTCAATTACCCCAAGCAGAGACTGCCAAAAGGCACTTTCATTTCAAAGATCTGCAAAGCTTCCAAAAAACTACTGGTTTTCTGAAATCTCTGCAAAATATTTTTCACCCAATCTTGATGATTCTCTGTGGTAATGATCAGTTCAATAAGTCCACTTAGCTGCCCAATTTTCATTCTCCTTCCTTGAAGCGTTCGTTTCCAGTAACAGTTTGAATTTTTAGGTTTCACTCTATTTTTTCCTATATAGATACATGTGTTTGGAAGTCTAAATCAAACATGGTTTGTGCTAGCTCCTTGAAACTTGACAAAATAAAGTAGTTCTAAGATGTGTCTTTGTGGTTTGTTTCCTCTTCAATTAACCCAGGCAGAGACTGCCGAAAGACACTTTCATTTCAAAGGTGTGAGAAGCTTCCAAAAAACTAGTGGTTTTCTGACATTTCGGCAAATTTTTTTTCACCAAAACTTGATGATTCTCTGTGGTAATGATCAGTTCAATAAGTCCACTTAGCTGCCCAATTTTCACTCTTCTTGCTTGAAGCGTTCGTTTTCAGTAACACTTAGTATTTTTAGGTTTCACTCTATTTCCTCCTATATAGATAGATGTGTTTGGAAGTCTAAATCAAACACAGTTTGTGCTAGCTCCTTGAAACTTGACAAAATAAAGTAGTTCTAAGTTCTGTCTTTGTGGTTTGTTTCCTCTTCAATTAACCCAGGCAGAGACTGCCGAAAGACACTTTCATTTCAAAGGTGTGCCAAGCTTCCAAAAAACTAGTGGTTTTCTGAAATTTCGGCAAATTTTTTTTCACCAAAACTTGATGATTCTCTGTGGTAATGATCAGTTGAATAAGTCCACTTAGCTGCCCAATTTTCACTCTTCTTGCTTGAAGCGTTCGTTTTCAGTAACACTTAGTATTTTTAGGTTTCACTCTATTTCCTCCTATATAGATAGATGTGTTTGGAAGTCTAAATCAAACACAGTTTGTGCTAGCTCCTTGAAACTTGACAAAATAAAGTAGTTCTAAGTTCTGTCTTTGTGGTTTGTTTCCTCTTCAATTAACCCAGGCAGAGACTGCCGAAAGACACTTTCATTTCAAAGGTGTGCCAAGCTTCCAAGAAACTACTGGTTTTCTGAAATCTCGGAAAATATTTTTTCACCCAATCTAGAGGATTCTCTGTAGTAATGATCAGTTCACTATGTCCACTTAGCTGCCCAATTTTCACTCTTCTTGCTTGAAGCGTTCGTTTCTAGTAAAACTTTGAATTTTTAGGTGTCACTCTGTTTTCTCCAATATAGATAGATGTGATTGGAACTCTAAATCAAACACGGTTTGTGCTAGCTTTTTGAAACTTCACATAATAAAGTATTTCTAAGTTCTGTCTCTATGGTTTGTTTCCTCTTGAAGTACCCAAAAGCAGAGACTACGTGAGACACTTTCATTGGAAAGGTGTGCCAAGCTTCCAAAAAACTGCTAGTTTTCTGAACAGTCGGCAAATAGTTTTTCATCCAATCTTGATGATTCTCTGTGGTAATGATCAGTTCACTAAGTCCACTTAGCTGCCCAATTTTCACTCTTCTTGCTTGAAGCGTTCGTTTTTAGTAACACTTAGAATTTTTAGGTTTCATTCTATTTCCTCCTATATAGATAGATGTGTTTGGAAGTCTAAATCAAACACGGTTTGTGCTAGCTTCTTGAAACTTGACAAAATAAAGTAGTTCTAAGTTCTGTCTTTGTGGTTTGTTTCCTCTTCAATTAACCCAGGCAGAGACTGCCGAAAGACACTTTCATTTCAAAGGTGTGCCAAGCTTCCAAGAAACTACTGGTTTTCTGAAATCTCGGAAAATATTTTTTCACCCAATCTAGAGGATTCTCTGTAGTAATGATCAGTTCACTATGTCCACTTAGCTGCCCAATTTTCACTCTTCTTGCTTGAAGCGTTCATTTCTAGTAAAACTTTGAATTTTTAGGTTTCACTCTGTTTTCTCCAATATAGATAGATGTGATTGGAACTCTAAATCAAACACGGTTTGTGCTAGCTTTTTGAAACTTCACATAATAAAGTAGTTCTAAGTTCTGTCTCTATGGTTTGTTTCCTCTTGAATTACCCAAAAGCAGAGACTACGTGAGACACTTTCATTGGAAAGGTGTGCCAAGCTTCCAAAAACTACTAGTTTTCTGAATAGTCGGCAAATATTTTTTCATCCAATCTTGATGATTCTCTGTGGTGATGATCAGTTCACTAAGTCCACTTAGCTGCCCAATTTTCACTCTTCTTGCTTGAAGCGTTCATTTCCAGTAACACTTAGAATTTTTAGGTTTCATTCTATTTCCTCCTATATAGATAGATGTGTTTGGAAGTCTAAATCAAACACGGTTTGTGCTAGCTCCTTGAAACTTGACAAAATAAAGTAGTTCTAAGATCTGTCTTTGTGGTTTGTTTCCTCTTGAATGACCCCAAGCAGAGACAGCCGAAAGACACTTTCATTTCAAAGGTCTGCAAAGCTTCCAAAAAACTACTGGTTTTCTGAAATCTCCGCAGAATTTTTTTCACCCAATCTTGATGATTCTCTGTGGTAATGATCAGTTCAATAAGTCCACTTAGCTGCCCAATTTTCATTCTCCTTCCTTGAAGCGTTTGTTTCCAGTAACAGTTTGAATTTTTAGGTTTCACTCTATCTCCTCCTATATAGATACATGTGTTTGGAAGTCTAAATGAAACATGGTTTGTGCTAGCTCCTTGAAACTTGACAAAATAAAGTAGTTCTAAGTTCTGTCTTTGTGGTTTATTTCCTCTTGAATTACCCCAAGCAGAGACTGCCGAAAGACACTTTCATTTCAAAGGTGTGTCAAGCTTCCAAAAAACTACTGGTTTTCTGAAATTTCGGCAAATTTTTTTTCACCAAAACTTGATGATTCTCTGTGGTAAATATCAGTTCACTAAGTCGACTTAGCTGCCCAATTTTCACTCTTCTTGCTTGAAGGGTTCGTTTTCAGTAACACTTAGAATTTTTAGGTTTCACTCTATTTCCTCCTATATAGATAGATGTGTTTGGAAGTCTAAATCAAACACGGTTTGTGCTAGCTCCTTGAATCTTGACAAAATAAAGTAGTTCTAAGTTCTGTCTTTATGGTTTGTGTCCTCTTGAAGTATCCCAACAGAGACTGTCGAAAGACACTTTCATTTCAAAGGTGTGCCAAGCTTCCAAAAAACTACTGGTTTTCTGAAATCTCCGCAAAATATTTTTCACCCAATCTTGATGATTCTCTGTGGTAATGATCAGTTCAATAAGTCCACTTAGCTGCCCAATTTTCATTCTCCTTCCTTGAAGCGTTTGTTTCCAGTAACAGTTTGAATTTTTAGGTTTCACTCTATTTTTTCCTATATAGATACATGTGTTTGGAAGTCTAAATCAAACATGGTTTGTGCTAGCTCCTTGAAACTTGACAAAATAAAGTAGTTCTAAGTTCTGTCTTTGTTGTTTGTTTCCTCTTCAATTAACCCAAGCAGAGACTGCCGAAAGACACTTTCATTTCAAAGGTGTGCCAAGCTTCCAAAAAACTAGTGGTTTTCTGAAATTTTGGCAAATTTTTTTTCACCAAAACTTGATGATTCTCTGTGGTAATGATCAGTTCAATAAGTCCACTTAGCTGCCCAATTTTCACTCTTCTTGCTTGAAGCGTTCGTTTTCAGTAACACTTAGTATTTTTAGGTTTCACTCTATTTCCTCCTATATAGATAGATGTGTTTGGAAGTCTAAATCAAACACAGTTTGTGCTAGCTCCTTGAAACTTGACAAAATAAAGTAGTTCTAAGTTCTGTCTTTGTGGTTTGTTTCCTCTTCAATTAACCCAGGCAGAGACTGCCGAAAGACACTTTCATTTCAAAGGTGTGCCAAGCTTCCAAAAAACTAGTGGTTTTCTGAAATTTCGGCAAATTTTTTTTCACCAAAACTTGATGATTCTCTGTGGTAATGATCAGTTGAATAAGTCCACTTAGCTGCCCAATTTTCACTCTTCTTGCTTGAAGCGTTCGTTTTCAGTAACACTTAGTATTTTTAGGTTTCACTCTCTTTCCTCCTATATAGATAGATGTGTTTGGAAGTCTAAATCAAACACGGTTTGTGCTAGCTTCTTGAAACTTGACAAAATAAAGTAGTTCTAAGTTCTGTCTTTGTGGTTTGTTTCCTCTTCAATTAACCCAGGCAGAGACTGCCGAAAGACAATTTCATTTCAAAGGTGTGCCAAGCTTCCAAGAAACTACTGGTTTTCTGAAATCTCGGAAAATATTTTTTCACCCAATCTAGAGGATTCTCTGTAGTAATGATCAGTACACTATGTCCACTTAGCTGCCCAATTTTCACTCTTCTTGCTTGAAGCGTTCGTTTCTAGTAAAACTTTGAATTTTTAGGTTTCACTCTGTTTTCTCCAATATAGATAGATGTGATTGGAACTCTAAATCAAACACGGTTTGTGCTAGCTTTTTGAAACTTCACATAATAAAGTAGTTCTAAGTTCTGTCTCTATGGTTTGTTTCCTCTTGAATTACCCAAAAGCAGAGACTACGTGAGACACTTTCATTGGAAAGGTGTGCCAAGCTTCCAAAAACTACTAGTTTTCTGAATAGTCGGCAAATATTTTTTCATCCAATCTTGATGATTCTCTGTGGTGATGATCAGTTCACTAAGTCCACTTAGCTGCCCAATTTTCACTCTTCTTGCTTGAAGCGTTCATTTCCAGTAACACTTAGAATTTTTAGGTTTCATTCTATTTCCTCCTATATAGATAGATGTGTTTGGAAGTCTAAATCAAACACGGTTTGTGCTAGCTCCTTGAAACTTGACAAAATAAAGTAGTTCTAAGATCTGTCTTTGTGGTTTGTTTCCTCTTGAATGACCCCAAGCAGAGGCAGCCGAAAGACACTTTCATTTCAAAGGTCTGCCAAGCTTCCTAAAAACTACTGGTTTTCTGAAATCTCCGCAGAATTTTTTTCACCCAATCTTGATGATTCTCTGTGGTAATGATCAGTTCAATAAGTCCACTTAGCTGCCCAATTTTCATTCTCCTTCCTTGAAGCGTTCGTTTCCAGTAACAGTTTGAATTTTTAGGTTTCACTCTATCTCCTCCTATATAGATACATGTGTTTGGAAGTCTAAATGAAACATGGTTTGTGCTAGCTCCTTGAAACTTGACAAAATAAAGTAGTTCTAAGTTCTGCCTTGTGGTTTATTTCCTCTTGAATTACCCCAAGCAGAGACTGCCAAAAGACACTTTCATTTCAAAGGTGTGTCAAGCTTCCAAAAAACTACTGGTTTTCTGAAATTTCGGCAAATTTTTTTTCACCAAAACTTGATGATTCTCTGTGGTAAATATCAGTTCACTAAGTCGACTTAGCTGCCCAATTTTCACTCTTCTTGCTTGAAGGGTTCGTTTTCAGTAACACTTAGAATTTTTAGGTTTCACTCTATTTCCTCCTATATAGATAGATGTGTTTGGAAGTCTAAATCAAACACGGTTTGTGCTAGCTCCTTGAATCTTGACAAAATAAAGTAGTTCTAAGTTCTGTCTTTATGGTTTGTGTCCTCTTGAAGTATCCCAACAGAGACTGTCGAAAGACACTTTCATTTCAAAGGTGTGCCAAGCTTCCAAAAAACTACTGGTTTTCTGAAATCTCCGCAAAATATTTTTCACCCAATCTTGATGATTCTCTGTGGTAATGATCAGTTCAATAAGTCCACTTAGCTGCCCAATTTTCATTCTCCTTCCTTGAAGCGTTTGTTTCCAGTAACAGTTTGAATTTTTAGGTTTCACTCTATTTTTTCCTATATAGATACATGTGTTTGGAAGTCTAAATCAAACATGGTTTGTGCTAGCTCCTTGAAACTTGACAAAATAAAGTAGTTCTAAGTTCTGTCTTTGTTGTTTGTTTCCTCTTCAATTAACCCAAGCAGAGACTGCCGAAAGACACTTTCATTTCAAAGGTGTGCCAAGCTTCCAAAAAACTAGTGGTTTTCTGAAATTTTGGCAAATTTTTTTTCACCAAAACTTGATGATTCTCTGTGGTAATGATCAGTTCAATAAGTCCACTTAGCTGCCCAATTTTCACTCTTCTTGCTTGAAGCGTTCGTTTTCAGTAACACTTAGTATTTTTAGGTTTCACTCTATTTCCTCCTATATAGATAGATGTGTTTGGAAGTCTAAATCAAACACAGTTTGTGCTAGCTCCTTGAAACTTGACAAAATAAAGTAGTTCTAAGTTCTGTCTTTGTGGTTTGTTTCCTCTTCAATTAACCCAGGCAGAGACTGCCGAAAGACACTTTCATTTCAAAGGTGTGCCAAGCTTCCAAAAAACTAGTGGTTTTCTGAAATTTCGGCAAATTTTTTTTCACCAAAACTTGATGATTCTCTGTGGTAATGATCAGTTGAATAAGTCCACTTAGCTGCCCAATTTTCACTCTTCTTGCTTGAAGCGTTCGTTTTCAGTAACACTTAGTATTTTTAGGTTTCACTCTCTTTCCTCCTATATAGATAGATGTGTTTGGAAGTCTAAATCAAACACGGTTTGTGCTAGCTTCTTGAAACTTGACAAAATAAAGTAGTTCTAAGTTCTGTCTTTGTGGTTTGTTTCCTCTTCAATTAACCCAGGCAGAGACTGCCGAAAGACAATTTCATTTCAAAGGTGTGCCAAGCTTCCAAGAAACTACTGGTTTTCTGAAATCTCGGAAAATATTTTTTCACCCAATCTAGAGGATTCTCTGTAGTAATGATCAGTTCACTATGTCCACTTAGCTGCCCAATTTTCACTCTTCTTGCTTGAAGCGTTCGTTTCTAGTAAAACTTTGAATTTTTAGGTTTCACTCTGTTTTCTCCAATATAGATAGATGTGATTGGAACTCTAAATCAAACACGGTTTGTGCTAGCTTTTTGAAACTTCACATAATAAAGTAGTTCTAAGTTCTGTCTCTATGGTTTGTTTCCTCTTGAATTACCCAAAAGCAGAGACTACGTGAGACACTTTCATTGGAAAGGTGTGCCAAGCTTCCAAAAACTACTAGTTTTCTGAATAGTCGGCAAATATTTTTTCATCCAATCTTGATGATTCTCTGTGGTGATGATCAGTTCACTAAGTCCACTTAGCTGCCCAATTTTCACTCTTCTTGCTTGAAGCGTTCATTTCCAGTAACACTTAGAATTTTTAGGTTTCATTCTATTTCCTCCTATATAGATAGATGTGTTTGGAAGTCTAAATCAAACACGGTTTGTGCTAGCTCCTTGAAACTTGACAAAATAAAGTAGTTCTAAGATCTGTCTTTGTGGTTTGTTTCCTCTTGAATGACCCCAAGCAGAGGCAGCCGAAAGACACTTTCATTTCAAAGGTCTGCCAAGCTTCCTAAAAACTACTGGTTTTCTGAAATCTCCGCAGAATTTTTTTCACCCAATCTTGATGATTCTCTGTGGTAATGATCAGTTCAATAAGTCCACTTAGCTGCCCAATTTTCATTCTCCTTCCTTGAAGCGTTCGTTTCCAGTAACAGTTTGAATTTTTAGGTTTCACTCTATCTCCTCCTATATAGATACATGTGTTTGGAAGTCTAAATGAAACATGGTTTGTGCTAGCTCCTTGAAACTTGACAAAATAAAGTAGTTCTAAGTTCTGCCTTGTGGTTTATTTCCTCTTGAATTACCCCAAGCAGAGACTGCCAAAAGACACTTTCATTTCAAAGGTGTGTCAAGCTTCCAAAAAACTACTGGTTTTCTGAAATTTCGGCAAATTTTTTTTCACCAAAACTTGATGATTCTCTGTGGTAAATATCAGTTCACTAAGTCGACTTAGCTGCCCAATTTTCACTCTTCTTGCTTGAAGGGTTCGTTTTCAGTAACACTTAGAATTTTTAGGTTTCACTCTATTTCCTCCTATATAGATAGATGTGTTTGGAAGTCTAAATCAAACACGGTTTGTGCTAGCTCCTTGAATCTTGACAAAATAAAGTAGTTCTAAGTTCTGTCTTTATGGTTTGTGTCCTCTTGAAGTATCCCAACAGAGACTGTCGAAAGACACTTTCATTTCAAAGGTGTGCCAAGCTTCCAAAAAACTACTGGTTTTCTGAAATCTCCGCAAAATATTTTTCACCCAATCTTGATGATTCTCTGTGGTAATGATCAGTTCAATAAGTACACTTAGCTGCCCAATTTTCATTCTCCTTCCTTGAAGCGTTTGTTTCCAGTAACAGTTTGAATTTTTAGGTTTCACTCTATTTTTTCCTATATAGATATATGTGTTTGGAAGTCTAAATCAAACATGGTTTGTGCTAGCTCCTTGAAACTTGACAAAATAAAGTAGTTCTAAGTTCTGTCTTTGTGGTTTGTTTCCTCTTCAATTAACCCAAGCAGGGACTGCCGAAAGACACTTTCATTTCAAAGGTGTGCCAAGCTTCCAAAAAACTAGTGGTTTTCTGAAATTTCTGCAAATATTTTTTCACCAAAACTTGATGATTCTCTGTGGTAATGATCAGTTCAATAAGTCCACTTAGCTGCCCAATTTTCACTCTTCTTGCTTGAAGCGTTCGTTTCCAGTAACACTTAGAATTTTTAGGTTTCACTCTGTTTTCTCCAATATAGATAGATGTGATTGGAACTCTAAATCAAACACGGTTTGTGCTAGCTCCTTGAAACTTGACAAAATAAAGTAGTTCTAAGTTCTATCTCTATGGTTTGTTTCTTCTTGAAGTACCCCAACAGAGACTGCCGAAAGACACTTTCATTGGAAAGGTGTGCCAAGCTTTCAAGAAACTAGTGATTTTCTGAAATCTCGGCAAATATTTTTTCACCCAATATAGATGATTCTCTGTGGTAATGATCAGTTCATTAAGTCCAATTAGCTGCCCAATTTTAACTCCTCTTGCTTGAAGCGTTCCTTTCCAGTAACACTTAGAATTTTTAGGTTTCACTCTATTTCCTCCGATATAGATAGATGTGTTTGGAAGTCTAAATCAAACACGGTTTGTGCTAGCTCCTTCAAACTTGAAAAAATAAGGTAGTTCTAATTTCTGTGTTTGTGGTTTGTTTCCTCTTCAATTACCCCAAGCAGAGACTGCCGAAAGAAACTTTGATTTCAAAGGTCTGCCAAGCTTCCAAAAAACTACTGGTTTTCTGAAATCTCCGCAAAATATTTTTCACCCAATCTTGATGATTCTCTGTGGTAATGATCAGTTCAAAAGTCCACTTAGCTGCCCAATTTTCATTCTCCTTCCTTGAAGCGTTCGTCTCCAGTAACAGTTTGAATTTTTAGGTTTCACTCTATTTCCTCCTATATAGATACATGTGTTTGGAAGTCTAAATCAAACATGGTTTGTGCTAGCTCCTTGAAACTTCACAAAATAAAGTAGTTCTAAGTTCTCTATTTGTGGTTTGTTTCCTCTTGAATTACCCCAAGCAGAGACTGCCGAAAGACACTTTCATTTCAAAGGTGTGTCAAGCTTCCAAAAAACTACTGGTTTTCTGAAATTTCGGCAAATTTTTTTTCACCAAAACTTGATGATTCTCTGTGGTAATGATCAGTTCACTACGTCCACTTAGCTGCCCAATTTTCACTCTTCTTGCTTGAAGCGTTCGTTTTCAGTAACACTTTTAATTTTTAGGTTTCACTCTATTTCCTCCTATATAGATAGATGTGTTTGGAAGTCTAAATCAAACATGGTTTGTGCTACCTCCTTGAAACTTGACAAAATAAAGTAGTTCTAAGTTCTGTCTTTATGGTTTGTGTCCTCTTGAAGTATCCCAACAGAGACTGTCGAAAGACACTTTCATTTCAAAGGTGTGCCAAGCTTCCAAAAAACTACTGGTTTTATGAAATCTCGGCAAATATTTTTTCACCCAATCTACATGATTCTCTCTGGCAATGATCAGTTCACTAAATCCGCTGAGCTGCCCAATTTTCACTCTTCTTGTGAAGCGTTCGTTTCCAGTAACACTTAGAATTTTTATGTTTCACTCTGTTTCCTCATATATAGATAGATGTGTTTGGAACTATAAATCAAACACGGTTTGTGCTAGCTTTTTGAAATTTCACAAATAAAGTAGTTCTAAGTTCTGTTACTATGGTTTGTTTCCTCTTGAAGTACCCAAAAGCAAAGACCGCGTGATACACTTTCTTTGGAAAGGTGTGCCAAGCTTCCAAAAAACTACTGGTTTTCTGAATAGTCGGAAAATCTTTTTTCATCCAATCTTGATGATTCTCTGTGGTAATGATCAGTTCACTAAGTACACTTAGCTGCCCAATATTCACTCTTATAGGATGAAGAGTTCGTTACCAGTACAGTTTGAGTTTCTAGGTTTCACTCTGTTTTCTCCCATATAGATATTTGGGTTTGGAAATCTAAATCAAACACGGTTTGTGCTCGCTCCTTGAAACTTGAAAAAATAAAGTAGTTTTAAATTCTATCTCTACAGTTTGTTTCCTCTTTAAGTACCCCAACAGAGACTGCCGAAAGACACTTTCATTTCAAAGGTGTGCCAAGCTTCCAAAAAACTACTAGTTTTCTGAAATTTCGGCAAATTTTTTTTTCACCAAAACTTGATGATTCTCTGTGGTAATGATCATTTCAATAACTCCACTTAGCTGCCCAATTTTCACTCTTCTTGCTTGAAGCGTTCGTTTCCAGTAACACTTTGAATTTTTAGGTTTCACTCTTTTTTCTCCTATATAGATAGATGTGTTTGGAACTCTAAATCAAACACGGTTTGTGCTAGCTTTTTGAAACGTCACAAAATAAAGTAGTTCTAAGTTCTTTCTCTATGGTTTGTTTCCTCTTGAAGTACCCCAACATAGACTGCCGAAAGACACTTTCATTTCAAAGGTGTGCCAAGCTTCCAAAAAACTACTGGATTTCTGAATAGTCCGCAAATATTTTTTCATCCAATCTTGATGATTCTCTCTGGTAATGATCAGTACAATAAGTCCACTTAGCTGCCCAATATTCACTCTTCTAGGATGAAGCGTTCGTTACCAGTAACAGTTTAAGTTTTTAGGTTTCACTCTGTTTTCTCCCGTATAGATAGATGGGTTTGGAACTCTAAATCATACACGGTTTGTGCTAGCTCCTTGAAACTTGACAAAATAAAGGAGTTATAAATTCTGTCTTTTTGTTTTGTTTCCTCTTGAATTACCCCAAGCAGAGAGTGCCGAAAGACACTTTCATTTCAAAGGTGTGCTAAGCTTCCAAAATCTACTGGTTTTCTGAAATTTCGGCAAATTTTTTTTCACCAAAACTTGAAGATTCTCTGTGGTAATCATCAGTTCAATAAGTCCACTTAGCTGCCCAATTTTCACTCTTCTTGCTTGAAGCATTCGTTTCCAGTAACACTTTGAATTTTTAGGTTTCACTCTTTTTTCTCCTATTTCAGATAGATGTGTTTGGAACTCTAAATCAAACACGATTTGTGATAGCTTTTTGAAACTTCACAAAATAAAGTAGTTCTAAGTTCTGTCTCTATTGTTTGTTTCCTCTTGAAGTAGCCACAAGCAGAGACTGCGTAATCCACTTTCATTGGAAAGGTGTGCCAAGCTTCCAAAAAACTACTGGTTTTCTGAATAGTCGGAAAATATTTTTTCATCCAATCTTCATGATTCTCTGTGGTAATGATCAGTTTACTAAGTCCACTTAGCTGCCCAATTTTCACTCTTCTTTCTTGAAACATTCGTTTCCAGTAACACTTAGAATTTTTAGGTTTCAATCTATTTCCTCCTATATAGATAGATGTGTTTGGAAGTATAAATCAATCACCGTTTGTGCTAGCTCCTTGAAACTTGACAAAATCAAGTAGTTCTAAGTTCTATCTCTATGGTTTGTTTCCTCTTGAAGTACCCCAACAGAGACTGCCGAAAGACACTTTCATTTCAAAGGTGTGCCAAGTTTCCAAAAATCTACTGGTTTTCTGAAATTTCGGCAAATTTTTTTTCACCAAACTTGATGCTTCTCTGTGGTAATGATCAGTTCAATAAGTCCACTTAGCTGCCCAATTTTCACTCTTCTTGCTTGAAGCGTTCATTTCCAGTAACACTTTGAATTTTTAGGTTTCACTCTGTTTTCTCCTATATAGTTAGATGTGTTTGGAACTCTAAATCAAACACGGTTTGTGCTAGCTTTTTGAAACGTCACAAAATAAAGTAGTTCTAAGTTCTGTCTCTGTGGTTTGTTTCTTCTTGAAGTAGCCACAAGCAGGGACTGCGAATGACACTTTCATTGGAAAGGTGTGCCAAGCTTCCAAAAAACTACTGGTTTTCAGAATAGTTGGCAAATATTGTTTCATCCAATCTTGATGATTCTCTCTGGTAATGAGCAGTACAATAAGTCCTCTTAGCTGCCCAATTCTCACTCTTCTAGGATGAAGCGTTCGTTACCAGTAACAGTTTGTGTTTTTAGTTTTCACTCTGTTTTCTCCCATATAGATAGATGTGTTTGGAACTCTAAATCAAACACGGTGTGTGCTAGCTCCTGGAAACTTGACAAAATAAAGTAGTTCTAAGTTTTTTCTTTGTGGTTTGTTTCCTCTTGAATTACCCCAAGCAGAGACTGCCAAAAGACACTTTCATTTCAAAGGTGTGCCAAGCTTCCAAAAAACTACTGGGTTTCTGAAATCTCGGCAAAATTTTTTTCATCCAATCTTGATGATTCTCTGTGGTAATGATCAGTTCATTAAGTCCACTTAGCTGCCCAATTTTCATTCTCCTTGCTTGAAGCGTTCGTTTCCAGTAACACTTTGAATTTTTAGGTTTCACTCTTTTTTCTCCTATATAGATAGATGTGTTTGGAACTCTAAATCAAACACGGTTTGTGCTAGCTTTTTGAAACTTCACAAAATAAAGTAGTTCTAAGTTCTGTCTCTATGGTTTGTTTCCTTTTGAAGTAGCCACAAGCAGAGACTGCGTAATACACTTTCATTGGAAAGGTGTGCCAAGCTTCCAAAAAACAACTGGTTTTCTGAATAGTCGGAAAATCTTTTTTCATCCAATCTTGATGATACTCTGTGGTAATGATCAGTTCACTAAGTCCACTTAGCTTCCCAATTTTCACTCTTCTTTCTTGAAACATTCTTTTCCAGTAACACTTAGAATTTTTAGGTTTCACTCTATTTCCTCCTATATAGAAAGATGTGTTTGGAAGTCTAAATCAAACACCGTTTGTGCTAGCTCCTTGAAACTTGACAAAATCAAGTAGTTCTAAGATCTGTCTTTGTGGTTTGTTTCCTCTTGAATGACCCCAAGCAGAGGTTGCCGAAAGACACTTTCATTTCAAAGGTGTGCCAAGCTTCCAAAAAATTACTGGTTTTCTGAAATTTCGGCAAATTTTTTTTCACCAAAACTGATGATTCTCTGTGGTAATGATCAGTTCAATAAGTCCACTTAGCTGCCCAATTTTCACTCTTCTTGCTTGAAGCGTTCGTTTCCAGTAACACTTTGAATTTTTAGGTTTCACTCTGTTTTCTCCTATATAGATAGATGTGTTTGGAACTCTAAAACAAACACGGTTTGTGCTAGCTTTTTGAAACGTCACAAAATAAAGTAGTTCTAGTTCTGTCTCTATGGTTTGTTTCTTCTTGAAGTAGTCAGAAGCAGAGACTGCGTATGACACTTTCATTGGAAAGGTGTGCCAAGCTTCCAAAAAACGACTGGTTTTCAGAATAGTTGGCAAATATTGTTTCATCCAATCTTGATGATTCTCTCTGGTAATGATCAGTACAATAAGTCCTCTTAGCTGCCCAATACTCACTCTTCTAGGATGAAGCATTCGTTACCAGTAACAGTTTGAGTTTTTAGGTTTCACTCTATTTTCTCCCATATAGATAGATGTGTTTGGAACTCTAAATCAAACACGGTTTGTGCTAGCTCCTTAAAACTTGACAAAATAAAGTAGTTCTAAGTTCTATCTCTATGGTTTGTTTGCTCTTGAAGTACCCCAACAGAGACTGCCGAAAGACACTTTCATTTCAAAGTGTGCCAAGGTTTCAAGAAACTACTGGTTTTCTGAAATCTCGGCAAATATTTTTTCAGCCAATCTAGATGATTCTCTGTGGTAATGATCAGTTCACTAAGTCCGCTTAGCTGCCCAATTTTCACTACTCTTGCTTGAAGCGTTCGTTTCCAGTAACACTTGAATTTTTAGGTTTCACTCTTTTTTCTCCTATATAGATAGATGTGATTGGAACTCTAAATCAAACACGGTTTGTGCTAGCTTTTTGAAAATGCACAAAATAAAGTAGTTCTAAGTTCTGTCTCTATGGTTTGTTTCCTCTTGAAGTACCCCAACAGAGACTGCCTTAAGACACTTTCATTTCAAAGGTGTGGCAAGCTTCCAAAAAACTACTGGATTTCTGAATAGTCGGCAAATATTTTTTCATCCAATTTTGATGATTCTCTGTGGTAATGATCAGTACAATCAGTCCACTTAGCTGCCCAATATTCACTCTTCTAGGATGAAGCGTTCGTTACCAGTAACAGTTTGAGTTTTTAGGTTTCAGTCTGTTTTCTCCCATATAGATAGATGGGTTTGGAACTCTAAATCAAACACGGTTTGTGCTAGCTCCTTGAAACTTGACAAAATAAAGTAGTTATAAGTTCTGTCTTTGTGGTTTCTTTCCTCTTGAACTACCCCAAGCAGAGACTGCAGAAAGACACTTTCATTTCAAAGGTGTGCCAAGCTTCCAAAAAACTACAGGTTTTCTGAAATTTCGGCAAATTTTTTTCACCAAAACTTGAATATTCTCTGTGGTAATGATCAGTTCAATAACTCCACTTAGCTGCCCAATTTTCACTCTTGTTGGTTGAAGCATTCGTTTCAGTAACACTTTGAATTTTTAGGTTTCACTCTATTTCCTTCTATATAGATAGATGTGTTTGGAAGTCTAAATCAAACACGGTTTGTGCTAGAGCCTTGAAACTTGAAAAAATAAAGTAGTTCTAAATTCTATCTCTATGGTTTGCTCTTTAAGTACCCCAACAGAGACTGCCGAAAGACACTTTCATTTCAAAGGTGTGCCAAGCTTCCAAAAAACTACTGGTTTTCTGAAATCTCGAAAAATATTTTTTCACCCAATCTAGATGATTCTTTGTGGTAATGATCAGTTCACTAAGTCCACTTGGCTGCCCAATTTTCACTCTTCTTGCTTGAAGCGTTCGTTTCCAGTAACACTTAGAATTTTTAGGTTTCACTCTATTTCCTTCTATATAGATAGATGTGTTTGGAAGTCTAAATCAAACACGGTTTGTGCTACCTCCTTGAAACTTGACAAAATAAAGTAGATCTAAGTTCTGTCTTTGTGGTTTGTTTCCTCTTGAATTACCCCAAGCAGAGACTGCCAAAAGACACTTTCATTGCAAAGGTGTGCCAAGGTTCCAAAAAACTACTGGTTTTCTGAAATCTCGGCAAAATTATTTTCTCTCAATCTTGATGATTCCCTGTGGTAATGATCAGTTCAATAAGTCCACTTAGCTGCCCAATTTTCATTCTCCTTGCTTGAAGCGTTCGTTTCCAGTAAGGCTTTGAATTTTTAGGTTTCACTCTGTTTTCTCCTATATAGATAGATGTGTTTGGAACTCTAAATCAAACA
>NW_027514765.1:0-127250 GCF_048772815.1 Callospermophilus lateralis | reverse complement strand
CTAATCCCACTTGGCTCACCAAATTGTGTTCTTCTAGGTTGAAGCGTTCGTTTACAGTAGCAGTTTTTATTTTTAGGTTTCACTCTGTTCTCTCCCTATATAGATAGATGAATTTGGAACTCTAAATCCAACATGGTTTGTAGTAGCTCTTTGAAACTTGACAAAATAAAGGAGTTCTCAGTTTTGTCTCTATGGTTTGTTTCCTCTTCAACTAGCCTAGGCGCAAACTGTGGAAAAGCACTTTCATTGAAAGGGGTTGCCAACTTCTAAGAAATAACGAGTTTCCGAAATACCAGCAAATATTTTTTCACCCAATCTAGATGATACTGGTGGTAATGATCAGTACACAAATCCCACTTGACTCACCAAATTTGGTTCTTCTAGGTTGAAGCGTTCGTTTACAGTAGCAGTTTATATTTTTACGTGTCCCTCTGTTCTCTCCTATATAGATAGATGAATTTGGAACTCTAAATCCAACATGGTTTGTATTAGCTCTTTGAAACTTGACAAAATAAAGGAGATCTCAGTTTTGTCTCTATGGTTTGTTCCCTCTTCAAGTAGACCTAGGCACAGGCTCTGGAAAAGCACTTTCATTGAGAGGGTTTCACAAGCTTCTAAGAAATAACGAGTTTCCGAAACATCATCAAATATTTTTTCAGCCAATCATGATGATACTTGGTGGTAATGATCAGTACACAAATACCACTTTGCTCACCTAATTGTGTTCTTCGAGGTTGAAGTGTTCGTTTACAGTAGCAGTTTTTATTTTTAGGATTCACTCTGTTCTCTTTTATATAGATAGATGAATTCGGAACTCTAAATCCAACATGGTCTGTAGTAGCTCTTTGAAACTTGAAAAAATGAAGGAGTTCTCAGTTTTGTCTCTATGTTTTGTTTCCCCTTCAAGTAGCCCTAGGCACAGATGTGCTAAAGCACTTTCATTGAGAGGGGTTGCCAGGCTTCTAAGAAATAACGAGTTTCCGAAATACCAGCAAATATTTTTTCACCCAATCTTGATGATACTTGGTGGTAATGACAAGTACACAAATCCCACTTGGCTCACCAAATTTTGCTCTTCTAGGTTGAAGCGTTCGTTTACCAGAGCAGTTTTTATTTTTAGGTTTCCCTCTGTTCTCTCCTATATAGATAGATGAATTTGGAACTCTAAATCCAACATGGTTTGTAGTAGCTCTTTGAATCTTGAAAAAATAAAAATGTTCTCAGTTTTGTCTCTATGGTTTGTTTCCTCTTCAAGTAGCCCTAAGCAGAGACAGTGGAATAGCACTTTCATTGAAAGGGGTTGCCAAGCTTCCAAGAAATTACGAGTTTTGAAATACCAGCAAATATTTTTTCACCCAAACGTGATGATACTTGGTGGTAATGATAAATACACAAATCCCACTTGGCTCACCAAATTTTGTTCTTCTAGGTTGAAGCGTTCGTTTACAGTAGCTGTTTTTATTTTTAGGTTTCACTCTGTTCTCTCCTAGGTATATAGATGAATTTAAACACTAAATCCAACATGGTTTGTAGTAGCTATTTGAAACGTGACAAAATAAAGGAGATCTCAGTTTTGTCGCTATGGTTTTTTTCCTCTTCAAGTACCCCTTGGCACAGACTTTGGAAAAGCACTTTCATTGAGAGTTGTTTTCAACCTTCTAAGAAATAACGAGTTTCCAAAATACCAGCAAATATTTTTCCACCCAATCTTGATGATACTGGTGGTAATGATCAGTACACAAATTCCACTTGACTCACCAAATTTGGTTCTTCTACGTTGAAGCGTTCGTTTACAGTAGCAGTTTATATTTTTAGGTGTCCCTCTGTTCTCTCCTATATAGATAGATGAATTTGGAACTCTAAATCCAACATGGTTTGTAGTAGCTCTTTGAAACTTGAGAAAATAAAAGAGTTCTCAGTTTTGTCTCTATGATTTGTTTCCTCCTCAAGTATCCCTAAGCAGAGACTGTGGAAAAGCACTTTCATTGAAAGGGTTGCCAAGCTTCCAAGAAATTAAAAGTTCCGAAATATCAGCAAACTCTTTTTCACCCAATCTTGATGATACTTGGTGTTAATGACAAGTACACAAATCCCACTTGGCTAACCAAATTTGTTCTTCGAGGTTGATGCGTTCGTTTACAGTAGCAGTTTTTATTTTTAGGTTTCACTCTGTTCTCTTTATAGAGATAGATGAATTTGGAACTCTAAATCCAACATTGTTTGTAGTAGCTCTTTGAAACTTGACAAAATGAAGGAGTTCTCAGTTTTGTCCAATGTTTTGTTTCCTCTTCAAGTAGCCCTAAGCACAGACTGTGCAAAAGCAATTTCATTGAGAGGGGGTTGCCAGCCTTCTAAGAAAATAACGAGTTTTCGAAATACCAGCAAATATTTTTTCACCCAATCTTGATGATACGTGGTGGTAATGATCAGTACACAAATCCCACTTGGCTCACCACATTTTTTTCTTCTAGGTTAAAGCGTTCGTTTACAGTAGCAGTTTTATTTTTAGGTTTCACTCTGTTCTTTTTTATATAGATAGATGAAATTGGAACTCAATCCAACATGGATTTTAGTAGCTCTTTGAAACTTGACAAAATGAAGAAGTTCTCAGTTTTGTCTCTATTTTTGTTTCCTGTTCAAGTAGCACTAGGCAGAGACTGTGGAAAAGCACTTTCATTGAGAGGGGTTGCCAGGCTTCTAAGAAATAACGAGTTTCCGAAATACCAGCAATTATTTTTTCACCCAATCTTGATGATACTTGGTGGTAATGACAAGTACACAAATCCCACTTGGCTCACCAAATTTTGTTGTTCTAGGTTGAAGAGTTCGTTTACAGTAGCAGTTTTTATTTTTTAGGTTTCACTCTGTTCTCTTTATATAGATAGATGAATTTGGAACTCTAAATCCAACATGGTTTGTAGTAGCTCTTTGAAACTTGACAAAATGAAGGAATTCTCAGTTTTGTCCTATGTTTTGTTTCCTCTTCAAGTAGCCCTAAGTACAGACTGTGCAAAAGCAATTTCTTTGAGAGGGGTTGCCAGCCTTCTAAGAAATAACGAGTTTTCGAAATACCAGCAAATATTTTTTCACCCAATCTTGATGATACGTGGTGGTAATGATCAGTACACAAATCCCACTTGGCTCACCACATTTTTTTCTTCTAGGTAAAGCGTCGTTTACAGTAGCAGTTTTTATTTTTAGGTTTCACTCTGTTCTTTTTTATATAGATAGATGAATTTGCAACTCAAATCCAACATGGATTTTAGTAGCTTTTTGAAACTTGACAAAATGAAGAAGTCCTCAGTTTTGTCTCTATGTTTGTTTCCTCTTCAAGTAGCACTAGGGAGACTGTGGAAAAGCACTTTCATTGAGAGGGGTTGCCAGGCTTCTAAGAAATAACGAGTTTCCGAAATACCAGCAATTATTTTTTCACCCAATCTTGATGATTCTTGGTGGTAATGACAAGTACACGAATCCCACTTGGCTCACCAAATTTTGTTGTTCTAGGTTGAAGCGTTCGTTTACAGTAGCAGTTTATATTTTTAGGTGTCCCTATGCTCTCTTCTATATAGATAGATGAATTTGGAACTCTAAATCCAACATGGTTTGTAGTAGCTCTTTGAAACTTGACAATATAAAGGAGTTCTCAGTTTTGTCTCTATGATTTGTCCCTCTTCAAGTAGAACTAAGCAGAGACTGTGGAAAAGCACTTTCATTGAAAGGGTTTGCCAAGCTCCCAAAAAATTACGGGTTTCCGAAATACCGGAAAAATATTTTTTCACCCAATCTTGATGATACTTAGTGGTATCTACAAGTACACAAATCCCACTTGGCTCACCAAATTTTGCTCTTCTAGGTTGAACCGTTCGTTTACAAGAGCAGTTTTTATTTTTAGGTTTCCCTCTGTTCTCTCCTATATAGATAGATGAATTTGGAACTCTAAATCCAACATGGTTTGTAGTAGCTCTTTGAACTTGACAAAATAAAAATGTTCTCAGTTTTGTCTCTATGGTTTGTTTCCTCTTCAAATAGCCCTAGGCACCGACTGGGAAAAGCACATTCATTGAGAGGGTTTGCAGAGCTTCTAAGAAATAACGAGTTTTCGAAATACCAGCAAATATTTTTTCATGCCTTCTTGATGATACGTGGTAGTAATGATCAGTACACAAATCCCACTTGGCTCACCAAATTGTGTTCTTCTAGGTTGAAGCGTTCGTTTACAGTAGCAGTTTTTATTTTTAGGTTTCACTCTGTTCTCTCCTATATAGATAGATGAATTTGGAACTCTAAATCCAACATGGTTTGTAGTAGCTCTTTGAAACTTGACAAAATAAAGGAGTTCTCAGTTTTGTCTCTATGGTTTGTTTCCTCTTCAACTAGCCCTAGGCGCAAACTGTGGAAAAGCACTTTCATTGAAAGGGGTTGCCAACTTCTAAGAAATAACGAGTTTCCGAAATACCAGCAAATATTTTTTCACCCAATCTAGATGATACTGGTGGTAATGATCAGTACACAAATCCCACTTGACTTACCAAATTTGGTTCTTCTAGGTTGAAGCGTTCGTTTACAGTAGCAGTTTATATTTTTACGTGTCCCTCTGTTCTCTCCTATATAGATAGATGAATTTGGAACTCTAAATCCAACATGGTTTGTATTAGCTCTTTGAAACTTGACAAAATAAAGGAGATCTTTGTTTTGTCTCTATGGTTTGTTCCCTCTTCAAGTAGACCTAGGCACAGGCTCTGGAAAAGCACTTTCATTGAGAGGGTTTCCCAAGCTTCTAAGAAATAACGAGTTTCCGAAACATCAGCAAATATTTTTTCACCCAATCATGATGATACTTGGTGGTAATGATCAGTACACAAATACCACTTTGCTCACCTAATTGTGTTCTTCGAGGTTGAAGTGTTCGTTTACAGTAGCAGTTTTTATTTTTAGGATTCACTCTGTTCTCTTTTATATAGATAGATGAATTCGGAACTCTAAATCCAACATGGTCTGTAGTAGCTCTTTGAAACTTGAAAAAATGAAGGAGTTCTCAGTTTTGTCTCTATGTTTTGTTTCCCCTTCAAGTAGCCCTAGGCACAGATGTGCTAAAGCACTTTCATTGAGAGGGGTTGCCAGGCTTCTAAGAAATAACGAATTTCCGAAATACCAGCAAATATTTTTTCACCCAATCTTGATGATACTTGGTGGTAATGACAAGTACACAAATCCCACTTGGCTCACCAAATTTTGCTCTTCTAGTTTGAAGCGTTCGTTTACAGTAGCAGTTTTTATTTTTAGGTTTCCCTCTGTTCTCTCCTATATAGATAAATGAATTTGGAACTCTAAATCCAACTTGGTTTGTAGTAGCTCTTTGAAACTTGACAAAATAAAAATGTTCTCAGTTTTGTCTCTATGGTTTGTTTCCTCTTCAAGTAGCCCTTAGCAGAGACTGTGGAAAAGCACTTTCATTGAAAGGGGTTGCCAAGCTTCCAAGAAATTATGAGTTTTGAAATACCAGCAAATATTTTTTCACCCAATCTTGATGATACTTGGTGGTAATGATAAGTACACAAATCCCACTTGGCTCACCAAATTTTGTCCTTCTAGGTTGAAGCGTTCATTTACAGTAGCTGTTTTTATTTTTAGGTTTCACTCTGTTCTCTCCTAGATATATAGATTAATTTAAACACTAAATCCAACATCGTTTGTAGTAGGTCTTTGAAACGTGACAAAATAAAGGAGATCTCAGTTTTGTCTCTATGGTTTGTTTCCTCTTCAAGTAGCCCTAGGCACAGACTGTGGAAAAGCACTTTCATTGCGAGTTGTTTTCAAGCTTCTAAGAAATAACGAGTTTCCAAAACACCAGCAAATATTTTTTCACCCAATCTGATGATACTGGTGGTAATGATCAGTACACAAATTCAACTTGACTCACCAAAATTGGTTCTTCTAGGTTGAAGCGTTCGTTTACAGTAGCAGTTTTTATTTTTAGGTTTCACTCAGTTCTCTCCTATATAGATAGATGAATTTGGAACTCTAAATCCAACATGGATTGTAGTAGCTCTTTGAAACTTGACAAAAGAAAAAAGTTCTCAGTTTTGTCTCTATGGTTTGTTTCCTCTTCAAATAGCCCTAGGCACAGACTGGGGAAAAGCACATTCATTGAGAGGGGTTGCCAAGCTTCTAAGAAATAACGAGTTTCCGAAATACCAGCAAATATTTTTTTCACCCAATCTTGATGATACTCGGTGGTAATGACAAGTACACAAATCCCACTTGGCTCACCAAATTTTGCTCTTCTAGGTTGAAGCGTTTGTTTACAGTAGCAGTTTTTATTTTTAGGTTTCCCTCTGTTCTCTCCTATATAGATAGATGAATTTGGAACTCCAAATCCAACATGGTTTGTAGTAGCTCTTTGAAACTTGACAAAAGAAAAAAGTTCTCAATTTTGTCTCTATCCTTTGTTTCCTCTTCAAATAGCCCTAGGCACAGACTGGGGAAAAGCACATTCATTGAGAGGGGTTGCCAAGCTTCTAAGAAATAACGAGTTTCCGAAATACCAGCAAATATTTTTTTACCCAATCTTCATGATACGCGGTGGTAATGATCAGTACACAAATGCCACTTGGCTCACCAAATTGTGTTCTTCTAGGTTGAAGCGTTCGTTTATAGAAGCAGTTTTTATTTTTAGGTTTCACTCTGTTCTTTCCCATATAGACAGATGAATTTGGAACTCTAAATCCAATATGGTTTGTAGTAGCTCTTTGAAACTTAACAAAATAAAGGAGTTCTCAGTTTTGTCTCTATGGTTTGTTTTCTCTCCAAGTAGCCCTAGGCACAAACTGTAGAACAGCAGTTTCATTGAAAGGGGTTGCCAAGCTTCTAAGAAATAACGAGTTTCCGAAATACCAGCAAATATTTTTCACCCAATCTTGATGATACTTGTAGGTAATGATCAGTACACAAATCACACTTGGCTCACCAAATTTTGTTCTTCTAGGTTGAAGCATTCGTTTACAGTAGCAGTTTTTATTTTTACGTTTCCCTCTGTTCGCTCCTATATAGATAGATGAATTTGGAACTCTAAATCCAACATGGTTTGTAGTAGCTCTTTGAAACTTGACAAAATAAAGGAGTTCTCAGTTTTGTCTCTATGATTTGTTTCTTCTTCAAGTAGCCCTAAGCAGAAACTGGGGAAAAGCACTTTCATTGAAAGGGTTTGCCATGCTCCAAAAAATTACGGGTAGCCGAAATACCGGCAAATATTTTTTCACCCCATCTTGATGATACTTGGTGGTAATTACAAATACACAAATCCCACTTGGCTCACCAAATTTTTCTCTTCAAGTTTGAAGCGTTCGTTTACAAGTGCAGTTTTTATTTTTAGGTTTCCCTCTCTTCTCTCCTATATAGATAGATGAATTTGGAACTCTAAATCCAACATGGTTTGTAGTAGCTCTTTGAAACTTGACAAAATAAAAATGTTCTCAGTTTTGTCTCTATGGTTTGTTTCCTCTTCAAGTAGCCCTAAGCAGAGACTGTGGAAAAGCACTTTCATTAAAAGGGGTTGCCAAGCTTCCAAGAAATTACGAGTTTGGAAATACCAGCAAATATTTTTTCACCCAATCTTGATGATACTTGGTGGTAATGATAAGTACACAAATCCCACTTGGCTCACCAAATTTTGTTATTCTAGGTTGAAGCGTTCGTTTACAGTAGCTGTTTTTATTTTTAGGTTTCACTCTGTTCTCTCCTAGGTATATAGATGAATTTAAAACACTAAATCCAACATGGTTTGTAGTAGCTCTTTGAAACGTGACAAAATAAAGGAGATCTCAGTTTTGTCTCTATGGTTTGTTTCCTCTTCAAGTACCCCTTGGCACAGACTTTGGAAAAGCACTTTCATTGAGAGTTGTTTTCAACCTTCTAAGAAATAACGAGTTTCCAAAATACCAGCAAATATTTTTCCACCCAATCTTGATGATACTGGTGGTAATGATCAGTACACAAATTCCACTTGACTCACCAAATTTGGTTCTTCTACGTTGACACGTTCGTTTACAGTAGCAGTTTATATTTTAGGTGTCCCCTTGTTCTCTTTTATATAGATAGATGAATTCGGAACTCTAAATCCAACATGGTTTGTAGTATCTCTTTGAAACTTGACAAAATGAAGGAGTTCTCAGTTTTGTCTCTATGGTTTGTTTCCTCTTCAAGTAGCCCTTAGCAGAGACTGTGGAAAAGCACTTTCATTGAAAGGGCTTGCAAAGCTTCCAAGAAATTACGAGTTTTGAAATACCAGCAAATATTTTTTCACCCAATCTTGATGATACTTGGTGGTAATGATAAGTACACAAATCCCACTTGGGTCACCAAATTTTGTTCTTCTAGGTTGAAGCGTTCGTTTACAGTAGCTGTTTTTATTTTAAGGTATACCCTCTGTTCTCTCCTATATAGATAGATGAATTTGTAACTCTAAAATCAACATGGTTTGTAGTAGCTCTCTGAAACTTGACAAAATAAAGGAGTTCTCAGTTTTGTCTCTATGGTTTGTTTACTCTTCAAGTAGCCCTAGACACAGACTGTGGAAAGCACTTTCATTGAAAGTGTTTGCCAAGCTTCCAAGAAATAACGGGTTTCCGAAATACCAGCAAATATTTTTTCACCCAATCTTGATGATACTTGGTGGTAATGACAAGTACACAAATCCCACTTGGCTCACCAAATTTTGCTCTTCTAGGATGAAGCGTTCGTTTACAGTAGCAGTTTTTATTTTTAGGTTTCCCTCTGTTCTCTCCTATATAGATAAATGAATTTGGAACTCTAAATCCAACATGGTTTGTAGTAGCTCTTTGAAACTTGACAAAATAAAAATGTTCTCAGTTTTGTCTCTATGATTTGTTTCCTCCTCAAGTATCCCTAAGCAGAGACTGTGGAAAAGCACTTTCATTGAAAGGGGTTGCCAAGCTTCCAAGAAATTAAAAGTTTCCGAAATATCAGCAAACACTTTTTCACCCAATCTTGATGATACTTGGTGTTAATGACAAGTACACAAATCCCACTTGGCTCACCAAATTTTGTTCTTCGAGGTTAATGCGTTCGTTTACAGTAGCAGTTTTTATTTTTAGGTTTCACTCTGTTCTCTTTATATAGATAGTTGAATTTGGAACTCTAAATCCAACATTGTTTGTAGTAGCTCTTTGAAACTTGACAAAATGAAGGAGTTCTCAGTTTTGTCCTATGTTTTGTTTCCTCTTCAAGTAGCCCTAAGCACAGACTGTGCAAAAGCAATTTCATTGAGAGGGGTTGCCAGCCTTCTAAGAAATAACGAGTTTTCGAAATACCAGCAAATATTTTTTCACCCAATCTTGATGATACGTGGTGGTAATGATCAGTACACAAATCCCACTTGGCTCACCACATTTTTTTCTTCTAGGTTAAAGCGTTCGTTTACAGTAGCAGTTTTTATTTTTAGGTTTCACTCTGTTCTTTTTTATATAGATAGATGAAATTGGAACTCAAATCCAACATGGATTTTAGTAGCTCTTTGAAACTTGACAAAATGAAGAAGTTCTCAGTTTTGTCTCTATGTTTTGTTTCCTCTTCAAGTAGCACTAGGCAGAGACTGTGGAAAAGCACTTTCATTGAGAGGGGTTGCCAGGCTTCTAAGAAATAACGAGTTTCCGAAATACCAGCAATTATTTTTTCACCCAATCTTGATGATACTTGGTGGTAATGACAAGTACACAAATCCCACTTGGCTCACCAAATTTTGTTGTTCTAGGTTGAAGAGTTCGTTTACAGTAGCAGTTTTTATTTTTAGGTTTCACTCTGTTCTCTTTATATAGATAGATGAATTTGGAACTCTAAATCCAACATGGTTTGTAGTAGCTCTTTGAAACTTGACAAAATGAAGGAGTTCTCAGTTTTGTCCTATGTTTTGTTTCCTCTTCAAGTAGCCCTAAGCACAGATTGTGCAAAAGCAATTTCGTTGAGAGGGGTTGCCAGCCTTCTAAGAAATAACGAGTTTTCGA
Source organism: Callospermophilus lateralis (assembly GCF_048772815.1). Taxonomy (NCBI): domain Eukaryota; kingdom Metazoa; phylum Chordata; class Mammalia; order Rodentia; family Sciuridae; genus Callospermophilus; species Callospermophilus lateralis. The sequence continues at coordinate 117,228 of NW_027514765.1, read as the reverse complement.
AATACCAGCAAATATTTTTTCACCCAATCTTGATGATACGTGGTGGTAATGATCAGTACACAAATCCCACTTGGCTCACCACATTTTTTTTTCTTCTAGGTTAAAGCGTTCGTTTACAGTAGCAGTTTTTATTTTTAGGTTTCACTCTGTTCTTTTTTATATAGACAGATGAATTTGCAACTCAAATCCAACATGGATTTTAGTAGCTCTTTGAAACTTGACAAAATGAAGAAGTCCTCAGTTTTGTCTCTATGTTTTGTTTCCTCTTCAAGTAGCACTAGGCAGAGACTGTGGAAAAGCACTTTCATTGAGAGGGGTTGCCAGGCTTCTAAGAAATAACGAGTTTCCGAAATACCAGCAATTATTTTTTCACCCAATCTTGATGATACTTGGTGGTAATGACAAGTACACAAATCCCACTTGGCTCACCAAATTTTGTTGTTCTAGGTTGAAGCGTTCGTTTACAGTAGCAGTTTATATTTTTAGGTGTCCCTATGCTCTCTTCTATATAGATAGATGAATTTGGAACTCTAAATCCAACATGGTTTGTAGTAGCTCTTTGAAACTTGACAATATAAAGGAGTTCTCAGTTTTGTCCCTATGATTCGTCCTCTTCAAGTAGAACTAAGCAGAGACTGTGGAAAAGCACTTTCATTGAAAGGGTTTGCCAAGCTCCCAAAAATTACGGGTTTCCGAAATACCGGAAAATATTTTTTCACCCAATCTTGATGATACTTAGTGGTATCTACAAGTACACAAATCCCACTTGGCTCACCAAATTTTGCTCTTCTAGGTTGAACCGTTCGTTTACAAGAGCAGTTTTTATTTTTAGGTTTCCCTCTGTTCTCTCCTATATAGATAGATGAATTTGGAACTCTAAATCCAACATGGTTTGTAGTAGCTCTTTGAAACTTGACAAAATAAAAATGTTCTCAGTTTTGTCTCTATGGTTTGTTTCATCTTCAAATAGCCCTAGGCACCGACTGGGGAAAAGCACATTCATTGAGAGGGTTTGCAGAGCTTCTAAGAAATAACGAGTTTCCAAAATACCAGCAAATATTTTTTCATGCCTTCTTGATGATACGTGGTAGTAATGATCAGTACACAAATCCCACTTGGCTCACCAAATTGTGTTCTTCTAGGTTGAAGCGTTCGTTTACAGTAGCAGTTTTTATTTTTAGGTTTCACTCTGTTCTCTCCTATATAGATAGATGAATTTGGAACTCTAAATCCAACATGGTTTGTAGTAGCTCTTTGAAACTTGACAAAATAAAGGAGTTCTCAGTTTTGTCTCTATGGTTTGTTTCCTCTTCAACTAGCCCTAGGCTCAAACTGTGGAAAAGCACTTTCATTGAAAGGGGTTGCCAACTTCTAAGAAATAACGAGTTTCCGAAATACCAGCAAATATTTTTTCACCCAATCTTGATGATACTCGGTGGTAATGATCAGTACACAAATCCCACTTGACTCACCAAATTTTGCTCTTCTAGGTTGAAGCGTTTGTTTACAGTAGCAGTTTTTATTTTTAGGTTTCCCTCTGTTCTCTCCTATATAGATAGATGAATTTGGAACTCTAAATCCAACATGGTTTGTAGTAGCTCTTTGAAACTTGACAAAATAAAGGAGATCTCAGTTTTGTCTCTATGGTTTGTTCCCTCTTCAAGTAGACCTAGGCACAGGCTGTGGAAAAGCACTTTCATTGAGAGGGTTTCCCAAGCTTCTAAGAAATAACGAGTTTCCGAAACATCAGCAAATATTTTTTCACCCAATCATGATGATACTTGGTGGTAATGATCAGTACACAAATACCACTTGGCTCACCAAATTGTGTTCTTCTAGGTTGAAGTGTTCGTTTACAGTAGCAGTTTTTATTTTTAGGTTTCACTCTGTTCTTTCCCATATAGACAGATGAATTTGGAACTCTAAATCCAATATGGTTTGTAGTAGCTCTTTGAAACTTAACAAAATAAAGGAGTTCTCAGTTTTGTCTCTATGGTTTGTTTCCTCTCCAAGTAGCCCTAGGCACAAACTGTAGAACAGCACTTTCATTGAAAGGGGTTGCCAAGCTTCTAAGAAATAACCAGTTTCCGAAATACCAGCAAATATTTTTCACCCAATCTTGATGATACTTGGAGGAAATGATCAGTACACAAATCACACTTGGCTCACCAAATTTTGTTCTTCTAGGTTGAAGCATTCGTTTACAGTAGCAGTTTTTTATTTTTACGTTTCCCTCTGTTCTCTTTTATATAGATAGATGAATTCGGAACTCTAAATCCAACATGGTCTGTAGTAGCTCTTTGAAACTTGAAAAAATGAAGGAGTTCTCAGTTTTGTCTCTATGTTTTGTTTCCCCTTCAAGTAGCCCTAGGCACAGATGTGCTAAAGCACTTTCATTGAGAGGGGTTGCCAGGCTTCTAAGAAATAACGAGTTTCCGAAATACCAGCAAATATTTTTTCACCCAATCTTGATGATACTTGGTGGTAATGACAAGTACACAAATCCCACTTGGCTCACCAAATTTTGCTCTTCTAGGTTGAAGCGTTCGTTTACAGTAGCAGTTTTTATTTTTAGGTTTCCCTCTGTTCTCTCCTATATAGATAAATGAATTTGGAACTCTAAATCCAACGTGGTTTGTAGTAGCTCTTTGAAACTTGACAAAATAAAAATGTTCTCAGTTTTGTCTCTATGGTTTGTTTCCTCTTCAAGTAGCCCTTAGCAGAGACTGTGGAAAAGCACTTTCATTGAAAGGGGTTGCCAAGCTTCCAAGAAATTATGAGTTTTGAAATACCAGCAAATATTTTTTCACCCAATCTTGATGATACTTGGTGGTAATGATAAGTACACAAATCCCACTTGGCTCACCAAATTTTGTCCTTCTAGGTTGAAGCGTTCATTTACAGTAGCTGTTTTTATTTTTAGGTTTCACTCTGTTCTCCCCTAGATATATAGATGAATTTAAACACTAAATCCAACATCGTTTGTAGTAGGTCTTTGAAACGTGACAAAATAAAGGAGATCTCAGTTTTGTCTCTATGGTTTGTTTCCTCTTCAAGTAGCCCTAGGCACAGACTGTGGAAAAGCACTTTCATTGCGAGTTGTTTTCAAGCTTCTAAGAAATAACGAGTTTCCAAAATACCAGCAAATATTTTTTCACCCAATCTTGATGATACTGGTGGTAATGATCAGTACACAAATTCAAATTGACTCACCAAAATTGGTTCTTCTAGGTTGAAGCGTTCGTTTACAGTAGCAGTTTTTATTTTTAGGTTTCACTCAGTTCTCTCCTATATAGATAGATGAATTTGGAACTCTAAATCCAACATGGTTTGTAGTACCTCTTTGAAACTTCATAAAATAAAGGAGTTCTCAGTTTTGTCTCTATGGTTTGTTTCCTCTTCAAGTAGCCCTAGGCACGTACTGTGGAAAAGCACTTTCATTGAGAGGGTTTTCCAAGCTTCTAAGAAATAACGAGTTTCCGAAATACCAGCAAATATTTTTTCGCCCAATCCTGATGATACGTGGTGGTAATGATCAGTACACAAATACCACTTGGCTCACCAAATTGTGTTATTCATGGTTGAAGAGTTCGTTTACTGTAGCAGTTTTTATTTTTAGGTTTCACTCTGTTCTCTTTATATAGATAGATGAATTTGGAACTCTAAATCCAACATGGTTTGTAGTAGCTCTTTGAAACTTGACAAAAGAAAAAAGTTCTCAGTTTTGTCTCTATGGTTTGTTTCCTCTTCAAATAGCCCTAGGCACAGACTGGGGAAAAGCACATTCATTGAGAGGGGTTGCCAAGCTTCTAAGAAATAACGAGTTTCCGAAATACCAGCAAATATTTTTTCACCCAATCTTGATGATACTCGGTGGTAATGACAAGTACACAAATCCCACTTGGCTCACCAAATTTTGCTCTTCTAGGTTGAAGCGTTTGTTTACAGTAGCAGTTTTTATTTTTAGGTTTCCCTCTGTTCTCTCCTATATAGATAGATGAATTTGGAACTCTAAATCCAACATGGTTTGTAGTAGCTCTTTGAAACTTGACAAAAGAAAAAAGTTCTCAATTTTGTCTCTATCCTTTGTTTCCTCTTCAAATAGCCCTAGGCACAGACTGGGGACAAGCACATTCATTGAGAGGGGTTGCCAAGCTTCTAAGAAATAACGAGTTTCCGAAATACCAGCAAATATTTTTTCACCCAATCTTCATGATACGCGGTGGTAATGATCAGTACACAAATGCCTCTTGGCTCACCAAATTGTGTTCTTCTAGGTTGAAGCGTTCGTTTATAGAAGCAGTTTTTATTTTTAGGTTTCACTCTGTTCTTTCCCATATAGACAGATGAATTTGGAACTCTACATCCAATATGGTTTGTAGTAGCTCTTTGAAACTTAACAAAATAAAGGAGTTCTCAGTTTTGTCTCTATGGTTTGTTTTCTCTCCAAGTAGCCCTAGGCACAAACTGTAGAACAGCACTTTCATTGAAAGGGGTTGCCAAGCTTCTAAGAAATAACGAGTTTCCGAAATACCAGCAAATATTTTTCACCCAATCTTGATGATACTTGGAGGTAATGATCAGTACACAAATCACACTTGGCTCACCAAATTTTGTTCTTCTAGGTTGAAGCATTCGTTTACAGTAGCAGTTTTTATTTTTAGGTTTCCCTCTGTTCGCTCCTATATAGATAGATGAATTTGGAACTCTAAATCCAACATGGTTTGTAGTAGCTCTTTGAAACTTGACAAAATAAAGGAGTTCTCAGTTTTGTCTCTATGATTTGTTTCTTCTTCAAGTAGCCCTGAGCAGAAACTGGGGAAAAGCACTTTCATTGAAAGGGTTTGCCAAGCTCCAAAAAATTACGGGTAGCCGAAATACCGGCAAATATTTTTTCACCCCATCTTGATGATACTTGGTGGTAATTACAAATACACAAATCCCACTTGGCTCACCAAATTTTTCTCTTCAAGTTTGAAGCGTTCGTTTACAAGTGCAGTTTTTATTTTTAGGTTTCCCTCTCTTCTCTCCTATATAGATAGATGAATTTGGAACTCTAAATCCAACATGGTTTGTAGTAGCACTTTGAAACGTGACAAAATAAAGGAGATCTCAGTTTTGTCTCTATGGTTTGTTTCCTCTTCAAGTACCCCTTGGCACAGACTTTGGAAAAGCACTTTCATTGACAGTTGTTTTCAACCTTCTAAGAAATAACGAGTTTCCAAAATACCAGCAAATATTTTTCCACCCAATCTTGATGATACTGGTGGTAATGATCAGTACACAAATTCCACTTGACTCACCAAATTTGGTTCTTCTACGTTGACGCGTTCGTTTACAGTAGCAGTTTATATTTTTAGGTGTCCCTCTGTTCTCTTTTATATAGATAGATGAATTCGGAACTCTAAATCCAACATGGTTTGTAGTAGCTCTTTGAAACTTGACAAAATGAAGGAGTTCTCAGTTTTGTCTCTATGGTTTGTTTCCTCTTCAAGTAGCCCTTAGCAGAGATTGTGGAAAAGCACTTTCATTGAAAGGGCTTGCCATGCTTCCAAGAAATTACGAGTTTTGAAATAACAGCAAATATTTTTTCACCCAATCTTGATGATACTTGGTGGTAATGATAAGTACACAAATCCCACTTGGGTCACCAAATTTTGTTCTTCTAGGTTGAAGCGTTCGTTTACAGTAGCTGTTTTTATTTTTAGGTTTCCCTCTGTTCTCTCCTATATAGATAGATGAATTTGTAACTCTAAAATCAACATGGTTTGTAGTAGCTCTCTGAAACTTGACAAAATAAAGGAGTTCTCAGTTTTGTCTCTATGGTTTGTTTCCTCTTCAAGTAGCCCTAGACACAGACTGTGGAAAGCACTTTCATTGAAAGGGTTTGCCAAGCTTCCAAGAAATTACGGGTTTCCGAAATACCAGCAAATATTTTTTCACCCAATCTTGATGATACTTGGTGGTAATGACAAGTACACAAATCCCACTTGGCTCACAAATTTTGCTCTTCTAGGTTGCAGCGTTCATTTACAGTAGCAGTTTTTATTTTTAGGTTTCTCTCTGTTCTCTCCTATATAGATAGCTGAATTTGGAACTCTAAATCCAACATGGTTTGTAGTAGCTCTTTGAAACTTGACAAAATAAAAAAGTTCTCAGTTTTTTCTCTATGGTTTGTTGCCTCTTCAAGTAGCCCTAGGCACAGACTGGGGAAAAGCACATTCATTGAGAGGAGTTGGGAAGCTTCTAAGAAATAACGAGTTTCCGAAATACCAGCAAATATTTTTTCAAATAATCTTGATGATCCATGGTGGTAATGATCAGTACACAAATGCCACTTGGCTCACTAAATTGTGTTCTTCAAGTATGAAGCATTCATTTACAGTGGCAGTTTTTATTTTTAGGTTTCACTCTGTTCTCTCCCATATAGATAGATGAAATTGGAACTCTAAATCCAACATGGTTTGTAGTAGCTCTTTGAAACTTGACAAAATAAAGGAGTTCTCAGTTGTGTCTCTATGGTTTGTTTCCTCTTCATGCCCCCTAAGCAGAAACTGGGAAAAAGCACTTTCATTGAAAGGGTTTGCCAAGCTCCCAAAAAAATTACGGGTTTCCGAAATACCAGCAAATATTTTTTCACCCAATCTTGATGATACTTGGTGGTAATTACAAATACGCAAGTCCCACTTGGCTCCCCAAATTTTGCTCTTCTAGGTTGAAGCGTTCGTTTACCAGAGCAGTTTTTATTTTTAGGTTTCCCTCTGTTCTCTCCTATATAGATAGATGAATTTGGAACTCTAAATCCAACATGGTTTGTAGTAGCTCTTTGAATCTTGAAAAAATAAAAATGTTCTCAGTTTTGTCTCTATGGTTTGTTTCCTCTTCAAGTAGCCCTAAGCAGAGACAGTGGAATAGCACTTTCATTGAAAGGGCTTGCCAAGCTTCCAAGAAATTACGAGTTTTGAAATACCAGCAAATATTTTTTCACCCAAACGTGATGATACTTGGTGGTAATGATAAATACACAAATCCCACTTGGCTCACCAAATTTTGTTCTTCTAGGTTGAAGCGTTCGTTTACAGTAGCTGTTTTTATTTTTAGGTTTCACTCTGTTCTCTCCTAGGTATATAGATGAATTTAAAACACTAAATCCAACATGGTTTGTAGTAGCTATTTGAAACGTGACAAAATAAAGGAGATCTCAGTTTTGTCTCTATGGTTTTTTTCCTCTTCAAGTACCCCTTGGCACAGACTTTGGAAAAGCACTTTCATTGAGAGTTGTTTTCAACCTTCTAAGAAATAACGAGTTTCCAAAATACCAGCAAATATTTTTCCACCCAATCTTGATGATACTGGTGGTAATGATCAGTACACAAATTCCACTTGACTCACCAAATTTGGTTCTTCTACGTTGAAGCGTTCGTTTACAGTAGCAGTTTATATTTTTAGGTGTCCCTCTGTTCTCTCCTATATAGATAGATGAATTTGGAACTCTAAATCCAACATGGTTTGTAGTAGCTCTTTGAAACTTGAGAAAATAAAGGAGTTCTCAGTTTTGTCTCTATGATTTGTTTCCTCCTCAAGTATCCCTAAGCAGAGACTGTGGAAAAGCACTTTCATTGAAAGGGGTTGCCAAGCTTCCAAGAAATTAAAAGTTTCCGAAATATCAGCAAACTCTTTTTCACCCAATCGTGATGATACTTGGTGTTAATGACAAGTACACAAATCCCACTTGGCTCACCAAATTTTGTTCTTCGAGGTTGATGCGTTCGTTTACAGTAGCAGTTTTTATTTTTAGGTTTCACTCTGTTCTCTTTATATAGATAGATGAATTTGGAACTCTAAATCCAACATTGTTTGTAGTAGCTCATTGAAACTTGACAAAATGAAGGAGTTCTCAGTTTTGTCCTATGTTTTGTTTCCTCTTCAAGTAGCCCTAAGCACAGACTGTGCAAAAGCAATTTCATTGAGAGGGGTTGCCAGCCTTCTAAGAAATAACGAGTTTTCGAAATACCAGCAAATATTTTTTCACCCAATCTTGATGATACGTGGTGGTAATGATCAGTACACAAATCCCACTTGGCTCACCACATTTTTTTCTTCTACGTTAAAGCGTTCGTTTACAGTAGCAGTTTTTATTTTTAGGTTTCACTCTGTTCTTTTTTATATAGATAGATGAAACTGGAACTCAAATCCAACATGGATTTTAGTAGCGCTTTGAAACTTGACAAAATGAAGAAGTTCTCAGTTTTGTCTCTATGTTTTGTTTCCTCTTCAAGTAGCACTAGGCACAGACTGTGGAAAAGCACTTTCATTGAGAGGGGTTGCCAGGCTTCTAAGAAATAACGAGTTTCCGAAATACCAGCAATTATTTTTTCACCCAATCTTGATGAGACTTGGTGGTAATGACAAGTACACAAATCCCACTTGGCTCACCAAATTTTGTTGTTCTAGGTTGAAGAGTTCGTTTACAGTAGCAGTTTTTATTTTTAGGTTTCACTCTGTTCTCTTTATATAGATAGATGAATTTGGAACTCTAAATCCAACATGGTTTGTAGTAGCTCTTTGAAACTTGACAAAATGAAGGAGTTCTCAGTTTTGTCCTATGTTTTGTTTCCTCTTCAAGTAGCCCTAAGCACAGACTGTGCAAAAGCAATTTCATTGAGAGGGGTTGCCAGCCTTCTAAGAAATAACGAGTTTTCGAAATACCAGCAAATATTTTTTCACCCAATCTTGATGATACGTGGTGGTAATGATCAGTACACAAATCCCACTTGGCTCACCACATTTTTTTCTTCTAGGTTAAAGCGTTCGTTTACAGTAGCAGTTTTTATTTTTAGGTTTCACTCTGTTCTTTTTTATATAGATAGATGAATTTGCAACTCAAATCCAACATGGATTTTAGTAGCTCTTTGAAACTTGACAAAATGAAGAAGTCCTCAGTTTTGTCTCTATGTTTTGTTTCCTCTTCAAGTAGCACTAGGCAGAGACTGTGGAAAAGCACTTTCATTGAGAGGGGTTGCCAGGCTTCTAAGAAATAACGAGTTTCCGAAATACCAGCAATTATTTTTTCACCCAATCTTGATGATACTTGGTGGTAATGACAAGTACACGAATCCCACTTGGCTCACCAAATTTTGTTGTTCTAGGTTGAAGCGTTCGTTTACAGTAGCAGTTTATATTTTTAGGTGTCCCTATGCTCTCTTCTATATAGATAGATGAATTTGGAACTCTAAATCCAACATGGTTTGTAGTAGCTCTTTGAAACTTGACAATATAAAGGAGTTCTCAGTTTTGTCTCTATGATTTGTCCTCTTCAAGTAGAACTAAGCAGAGACTGTGGAAAAGCACTTTCATTGAAAGGGTTTGCCAAGCTCCCAAAAAATTACGGGTTTCCAAAATACCGGAAAATACTTTTTCACCCAATCTTGATGATACTTAGTGGTATCTACAAGTACACAAATCCCACTTGGCTCACCAAATTTTGCTCTTCTAGGTTGAAGCGTTCGTTTACAAGAGCAGTTTTTATTTTTAGGTTTCCCTCTGTTCTCTCCTATATAGATAGATGAATTTGGAACTCTAAATCCAACATGGTTTGTAGTAGCTCTTTGAAACTTGACAAAATAAAAATGTTCTCAGTTTTGTCTCTATGGTTTGTTTCCTCTTCAACTAGCCCTAGGCTCAAACTGTGGAAAAGCACTTTCATTGAAAGGGGTTGCCAACTTCTAAGAAATAACGAGTTTCCGAAATACCAGCAAATATTTTTTCACCCAATCTAGATGATACTGGTGGTAATGATCAGTACACAAATCCCACTTGACTCACCAAATTTGGTTCTTCTAGGTTGAAGCGTTCGTTTACAGTAGCAGTTTATATTTTTACGTCTCCCTCTGTTCTCTCCTATATAGATAGATGAATTTGGAACTCTAAATCCAACATGGTTTGTAGTAGCTCTTTGAAACTTGACAAAATAAAGGAGATCTCAGTTTTGTCTCTATGGTTTGTTCCCTCTTCAAGTAGACCTAGGCACAGGCTGTGGAAAAGCACTTTCATTGAGAGGGTTTCCCAAGCTTCTAAGAAATAACGAGTTTCCGAAACATCAGCAAATATTTTTTCACCCAATCATGATGATACTTGGTGGTAATGATCAGTACACAAATACCACTTTGCTCACCTATTTGTGTTCTTCTAGGTTGAAGTGTTCGTTTACAGTAGCAGTTTTTATTTTTAGGATTCACTCTGTTCTCTTTTATATAGATAGATGAATTCGGAACTCTAAATCCAACATGGTCTGTAGTAGCTCTTTGAAACTTGAAAAAATGAAGGAGTTCTCAGTTTTGTCTCTATGTTTTGTTTCCCCTTCAAGTAGCCCTAGGCACAGATGTGCTAAAGCACTTTCATTGAGAGGGGTTGCCAGGCTTCTAAGAAATAACGAGTTTCCGAAATACCAGCAAATATTTTTTCACCCAATCTTGATGATACTTGGTGGTAATGACAAGTACACAAATCCCACTTGGCTCACCAAATTTTGCTCTTCTAGGTTGAAGCGTTCGTTTACAGTAGCAGTTTATATTTTTAGGTGTCCCTCTGTTCTCTCCTATATAGATAGATGAATTTGGAACTCTAAATCCAACATGGTTTGTAGTAGCTCTTTGAAACTTGAGAAAATAAAGGAGTTCTCAGTTTTGTCTCTATGATTTGTTTCCTCCTCAAGTATCCCTAAGCAGAGACTGTGGAAAAGCACTTTCATTGAAAGGGGTTGCCAAGCTTCCAAGAAATTAAAAGTTTCCGAAATATCAGCAAACTCTTTTTCACCCAATCTTGATGATACTTGGTGTTAATGACAAGTACACAAATCCCACTTGGCTAACCAAATTTTGTTCTTCGAGGTTGATGCGTTCGTTTACAGTAGCAGTTTTTATTTTTAGGTTTCACTCTGTTCTCTTTATATAGATAGATGAATTTGGAACTCTAAATCCAACATGGCTTGTAGTAGCTCTTTGAAACTTGACAAAATGAAGGAGTTCTCAGTTTTGTCCTATGTTTTGTTTCCTCTTCAAGTAGCCCTAAGCACAGACTGTGCAAAAGCAATTTGATTGAGAGGGGTTGCCAGCCTTCTAAGAAATAACGAGTTTTCGAAATACCAGCAAATATTTTTTCACCCAATCTTGATGATACGTGGTGGTAATGATCAGTACACAAATCCTACTTGGCTCACCACATTTTTTTCTTCTAGGTTAAAGCGTTCGTTTACAGTAGCAGTTTTTATTTTTAGGTTTCACTCTGTTCTTTTTTATATAGATAGATGAATTTGCAACTCAAATCCAACATGGATTTTAGTAGCTCTTTGAAACTTGACAAAATGAAGAAGTCCTCAGTTTTGTCTCTATGTTTTGTTTCCTCTTCAAGTAGCACTAGGCAGAGACTGTGGAAAAGCACTTTCATTGAGAGGGGTTGCCAGGCTTCTAAGAAATAACGAGTTTCCGAAATACCAGCAATTATTTTTTCACCCAATCTTGATGATACTCGGTGGTAATGACAAGTACACAAATCCCACTTGGCTCACCAAATTTTGTTGTTCTAGGTTGAAGCGTTCGTTTACAGTAGCAGTTTATATTTTTAGGTTTCTCTCTGTTCTCTCCTATATAGATAGATGAATTTGGAACTCTAAATCCAACATGGTTTGTAGTAGCTCTTTGAAACTTGACAAAAGAAAAAAGTTCTCAATTTTGTCTCTATCCTTTGTTTCCTCTTCAAAAGCCCTAGGCACAGACTGGGGAAAAGCACATTCATTGAGAGGGGTTGCCAAGCTTCTAAGAAATAACGAGTTTCCGAAATACCAGCAAATATTTTTTCACCCAATCTTCATGATACGCGGTGGTAATGATCAGTACACAAATGCCACTTGGCTCACCAAATTGTGTTCTTCTAGGTTGAAGCGTTCGTTTATAGAAGCAGTTTTTATTTTTAGGTTTCACTCTGTTCTTTCCCATATACACAGATGAATTTGGAACTCTAAATCCAATATGGTTTGTAGTAGCTCTTTGAAACTTAAAAAATAAAGGAGCTCTCAGTTTTTTCTCTATGGTTTGTTTTCTCTCCAAGTAGCCCTAGGCACAAACTGTAGAACAGCACTTTCATTGAAAGGGGTTGCCAAGCTTCTAAGAAATAACGAGTTTCCGAAATACCAGCAAATATTTTTCACCCAATCTTGATGATATTTGGAGGTAATGATCAGTACACAAATCACACTTGGCTCACCAAATTTTGTTCTTCTAGGTTGAAGCATTCGTTTACAGTAGCAGTTTTTATTTTTAGGTTTCCCTCTGTTCGCTCCTATATAGATAGATGAATTTGGAACTCTAAATCCAACATTGTTTGTAGTAGCTCTTTGAAACTTGACAAAATAAAGGAGTTCTCAGTTTTGTCTCTATGATTAGTTTCTTCTTCAAGTAGCCCTAAGCAGAAACTGGGGAAAAGCACTTTCATTGAAAGGGTTTGCCATGCTCCAAAAAATTACGGGTAGCCGAAATACCTTCAAATATTTTTTCACCCCATCTTGATGATACTTGGTGGTAATTACAAATACACAAATCCCACTTGGCTCACCAAATTTTTCTCTTCAAGTTTGAAGCGTTCGTTTACAAGTGCAGTTTTTATTTTTAGGTTTCCCTCTGTTCTCTCCTATATAGATAGGTGAATTTGGAACTCTAAATCCAACATGGTTTGTAGTAGCTCTTTGAAACTTGACAAAATAAAAATGTTCTCAGTTTTGTCTCTATGGTTTGTTTCCTCTTCAAGTAGCCCTAAGCAGAGACTGTGGAAAAGCACTTTCATTAAAAGGCGTTGCCAAGCTTCCAAGAAATTACGAGTTTGGAAATACCAGCAAATATTTTTTCACCCAATCTTGATGATACTTGGTGGTAATGATAAGTACACAAATCCCACTTGGCTCACCAAATTTTGTTATTCTAGGTTGAAGCGTTCGTTTACAGTAGCTGTTTTTATTTTTAGGTTTCACTCTGTTCTCTCCTAGGTATATAGATGAATTTAAAACACTAAATCCAACATGGTTTGTAGTAGCTCTTTGACACGTGACAAAATAAAGGAGATCTCAGTTTTGTCTCTATGGTTTGTTTCCTCTTCAAGTACCCCTTGGCACAGACTTTGGAAAAGCACTTTCATTGACAGTTGTTTTCAACCTTCTAAGAAATAACGAGTTTCCTAAATACCAGCAAATATTTTTCCACCCAATCTTGATGATACTGGTGGTAATGATCAGTACACAAATTCCACTTGACTCACCAAATTTGGTTCTTCTACGTTGACGCGTTCGTTTACAGTAGCAGTTTATATTTTTAGGTGTCCCTCTGTTCTCTTTTATATAGATAGATGAATTCGGAACTCTAAATCCAACATGGTTTGTAGTAGCTCTTTGAAACTTGACAAAATGAAGGAGTTCTCAGTTTTGTCTCTATGGTTTGTTTCCTCTTCAAGTAGCCCTTAGCAGAGACTGTGGAAAAGCACTTTCATTGAAAGGGCTTGCCAAGCTTCCAAGAAATTACGAGTTTTGAAATACCAGCAAATATTTTTTCACCCAATCTTGATGATACTTGGTGGTAATGATAAGTACACAAATCCCACGTGGGTCACCAAATTTTGTTCTTCTAGGTTGAAGCGTTCGTTTACAGTAGCTGTTTTTATTTTTAGGTTTCCCTCTGTTCTCTCCTATATAGATAGATGAATTTGTAACTCTAAAATCAACATGGTTTGTAGTAGCTCTCTGAAACTTGACAAAATAAAGGAGTTCTCAGTTTTGTCTCTATGGTTTGTTTACTCTTCAAGTAGCCCTAGACACAGACTGTGGAAAAGCACTTTCATTGAAAGGGTTTGCCAAGCTTCCAAGAAATAACGGGTTTCCGAAATACCAGCAAATATTTTTTCACCAAATCTTGATGATACTTGGTGGTAATGACAAGTACACAAATTCCACTTGGCTCACAAATTTTGCTCTTCTAGGTTGAAGCGTTCATTTACAGTAGCAGTTTTTATTTTTAGGTTTCTCTCTGTTCTCTCCTATATAGATAGCTGAATTTGCAACTCTAAATCCAACATGGTTTGTAGTAGCTCTTTTAAACTTGACAAAATAAAAAAGTTCTCAGTTTTTTCTCTATGGTTTGTTGCCTCTTCAAGTAGCCCTAGGCACAGACTGGGGAAAAGCACATTCATTGAGAGGAGTTGGGAAGCTTCTAAGAAATAACGAGTTTCCGAAATACCAGCAAATATTTTTTCAACCAATCTTGATGACCCGTGGTGGTAATGATCAGTACACAAATGCCACTTGGCTCACTAAATTGTGTTCTTCAAGTATGAAGCATTCATTTACAGTGGCAGTTTTTATTTTTAGGTTTCACTCTGTTCTCTCCCATATAGATAGATGAAATTGGAACTCTAAATCCAACATGGTTTGTAGTAGCTCTTTGAAACTTGACAAAATAAAGGATTTCTCAGTTGTGTCTCTATGGTTTGTTTCCTCTTCATGCCCCCTAAGCAGAAACTGGGAAAAAGCACTTTCATTGAAAGGGTTTGCCAAGCTCCCAAAAAATTACGGGTTTCCGAAATACCAGCAAATATTTTTTCACCCAATCTTGATGATACTTGGTGGTAATTACAAATACGCAAGTCCCACTTGGCTCCCCAAATTTTGCTCTTCTAGGTTGAAGCGTTCGTTTACCAGAGCAGTTTTTATTTTTAGGTTTCCCTCTGTTCTCTCCTATATAGATAGATGAATTTGGAACTCTAAATCCAACATGGTTTGTAGTAGCTCTTTGAATCTTGACAAAATAAAAATGTTCTCAGTTTTGTCTCTATGGTTTGTTTCCTCTTCAAGTAGCCCTAAGCAGAGACAGTGGAATAGCACTTTCATTGAAAGGGCTTGCCAAGCTTCCAAGAAATTACGAGTTTTGAAATACCAGCAAATATTTTTTCACCCAAACGTGATGATACTTGGTGGTAATGATAAATACACAAATCCCACTTGGCTCACCAAATTTTGTTCTTCTAGGTTGAAGCGTTCGTTCACAGTAGCTGTTTTTA
Source organism: Callospermophilus lateralis (assembly GCF_048772815.1). NCBI lineage: Eukaryota > Metazoa > Chordata > Mammalia > Rodentia > Sciuridae > Callospermophilus > Callospermophilus lateralis. The sequence goes on along the minus strand of NW_027514765.1, from coordinate 102,132 downwards.
TTTTTAGGTTTCACTCTGTTCTCTCCTAGGTATATAGATGAATTTAAAACACTAAATCCAACATGGTTTGTAGTAGCTCTTTGAAACGTGACAAAATAAAGGAGATCTCAGTTTTGTCTCTATGGTTTGTTTCCTCTTCAAGTACCCCTTGGCACAGACTTTGGAAAAGCACTTTCATTGAGAGTTGTTTTCAACCTTCTAAGAAATAACGAGTTTCCAAAATACCAGCAAATATTTTTTCACCCAATCTTGATGATACTGGTGGTAATGATCAGTACACAAATTCCACTTGACTCACCAAATTTGGTTCTTCTACGTTGAAGCGTTCGTTTACAGTAGCAGTTTATATTTTTAGGTGTCCCTCTGTTCTCTTTTATATAGATAGATGAATTCGGAACTCTAAATCCAACATGGTTTGTAGTAGCTCTTTGAAACTTGACAAAATGAAGGAGTTCTCAGTTTTGTCTCTATGTTTTGTTTCCCCTTCAAGTAGCCCTAGGCACAGACTGTGCTAAAGCACTTTAATTGAGAGGGGTTGCCAGGCTTCTAAGAAATAACGAGTTTCCGAAATACCAGCAAATATTTTTTCACCCAATCTTGTTGATACTTGGTGGTAATGACAAGTACACAAATCCCACTTGGCTCACCAAATTTTGCTCTTCTACGTTGAAGCGTTCGTTTACAGTAGCTGTTTTTATTTTTAGGTTTCACTCTGTTCTCTACTAGATATATAGATGAATTTAAAACACTAAATCCAACATGGTTTGTAGTAGCTCTTTGAAACGTGACAAAATAAAAATGTTCTCAGTTTTGTCTCTATGGTTTGTTTCCTCTTCAAGTAGCCCTAGGCACAGACTGTGGAAAAGCACTTTCATTGAGAGTTGTTTTCAAGCTTCTAAGAAATAACGAGTTTCCAAAATACCAGCAAATATTTTTTCACCCAATCTTGATGATACTGGTGGTAATGATCAGTACACAAATTTAATTTGAGTCACCAAAATTGGTTCTTCTAGGTTGAAGCGTTCGTTTACAGTAGCAGTTTATAATTTCACGTGTCCCTCTGTTCTCTCCTATATAGATAGATGAATTTGGAACTATAAATCCAACATGGTTGGCAGTAGCTCTTTGAAACTTGACAAAATAAAGGAGTTCTCAGTTTTGTCTCTATGATTTGTTTCCTCCTCAAGTATCCCTAAGCAGAGACTGTGGAAAAGCACTTTCATTGAAAGGGGTTGCCAAGCTTTAAAGAAATTACAAGTTTCTGAAATACCAGCAAACAGTTTTTCATCCAATCTTGATGATACTTGGTATTAATGACAAATACACAAATCCCACTTGGCTCACCAAATTTTGTTCTTCGAGGTTGAAGCGCTCGTTTACAGTAGCAGTTTTTCTTTTTAGGTTTCACTGAGTTCTCTCCTATATAGATAGATGAATTTGTAACTCTAAATCCAACATGGTTTGTACTACCTCTTTGAAACTTCAAAAAAAAAGGAGTTCTCAGTTTTGTCTCTATGGTTTGTTTCCTCTCCAAGTAGCCCTAGGCAAGGACTGTGGAAAAGTACTTTCATTGAGAAGGATTCCCAAGCTTCTAAGAAATAACGAGTTTCCGAAATACCAGCAAATATTTTTTCACCCAATCCTGATGATACTTGGTGGTAATGATCAGTACACAAATACCACTTGGCTCACCAAATTGTGTTCTTCTTGATTGAAGAGTTCGTTTACAGTAGCAGTTTTTATTTTTAGGTTTCACTCTGTTCTCTTTATATAGATAGATGAATTTGGAACTCTAAATCCAACATGGTTTGTAGTAGCTCTTTGAAACTTGACAAAATAAAGGAGTTCTCAGTTTTGTCTCTATGATTTGTTTCCTCATCAAGTAGCCCTAAGCAGAGACTGTGTAAAAGCACTTTCATTGAAAGGGTTTGCCAAGCTCCCAAGAAATTACCGGTTGCCGAAATACCAGCAAATATTTTTTCACCCAATCTTGATGATACTCGGTGGTAATGACAAGTACACAAATCCCACTTGGCTCACCAAATTTTGCTCTTCTACGTTGAGGCGTTTGTTTACAGTAGCAGTTTTTATTTTTAGGTTTCCCTCTGTTCTCTCCTATATAGATAGCTGAATTTGGAACTCTAAATCCAACATAGTTTGTAGTAGCTCTTTGAAACTTGACAAAAGAAAAAAGTTCTCAGTTTGGTCTCTATCCTTTATTTCCTCTTCAAATAGCCCTAGGCACAGACTGGGGAAAAGCACATTCATTGAGAGGGGTTGCCAAGCTTCTAAGAAATAACGAGTTTGCGAAATACCAGCAAATATTTTTTCACCCAATCTTCATGATACGCGGTGGTAAGGATCAGTACACAAATGCCACTTGGCTCACCAAATTGTGTTCTTCTAGGTTGAAGCGTTCGTTTATAGAAGCAGTTTTTATTTTTAGGTTTCACTCTGTTCTTTCCCATATAGACAGATGAATTTTAACTCTAAATCGAATATGGTTTGTAGTAGCTCTTTGACTTAACAAAATAAAGGAGTTCTCAGTTTTGTCTCTATGGTTTGTTTCCTCTCCAAGTAGCCCTAGGCACAAACTGTAGAACAGCACTTTCATTGAAAGGGTTTGCCAAGCTCCCAAAAAATTACGGTTTGCCGAAATACCGGCAAATTTTTTTCACCCAATCTTGATGATACTTGGTGGTAATTACAAATACACAAATCCCACTTGGCTCACCAAATTTTTCTCTTCAAGTTTGAAGCGTTCGTTTACAAGTGCAGTTTTTATTTTTAGGTTTCCCTCTCTTCTCTCCTATATAGATAGATGAATTTGGAACTCTAAATCCAACATGGTTTGTAGTAGCTCTTTGAAACTTGACAAAATAAAAATGTTCTCAGTGTTGTCTCTATGGTTTGTTTCCTCTTCAAGTAGCCCTAAGCAGAGACTGTGGAAAAGCACTTTCATTAAAAGGGGTTGCCAAGCTTCCAAGAAATTACGAGTTTGGAAATACCAGCAAATATTTTTTCACCCAATCTTGATGATACTTGGTGGTAATGATACGTACACAAATCCCACTTGGCTCACCAAATTTTGTTCTTCTAGGTTGAAGAGTTCGTTTACAGTAGGTGTTTTTATTTTTAGGTTTCACTCTGTTCTCTCCTAGGTATATAGATGAATTTAAAACACTAAATCCAACATGGTTTGTAGTAGCTCTTTGAAACGTGAAAAAATAAATTAGATCTCAGTTTTATCTCTATGGTTTGTTTCCTCTTCAAGTAGCCCTAGGCACAGACTGTGGAAAAGCACTTTCATTGAGAGTTGTTTTCAAGCTTCTAAGAAATAACGAGTTTCCAAAATACCAGCAAATATTTTTCCACCCAATCTTGATGATACTGGTGGTAATGATCAGTACACAAATTCCACTTGACTCACCAAATTTGGTTCTTCTACGTTGAAGCGTTCGTTTACAGTAGCAGTTTTTATTTTTAGGTTTCCCTCTGTTCTCTCCTATATAGATAGATGAATTTGTAACTCTAAAATCAACATGGTTTGTAGTAGCTCTCTGAAACTTGACAAAATAAAGGAGTTCTCAGTTTTGTCTCTATGGTTTGTTTCCTCTTCAAGTAGCCCTAGACACAGACTGTGGAAAAGCACTTTCATTGAAAGGGTTTGCCAAGCTTCCAAGAAATTACGGGTTTCCGAAATACCAGCAAATATTTTTTCACTCAATCTTGATGATACTTGGTGGTAATGACAATTACACAAATCCCACTTGACTCACAAATTTTGCTCTTCTAGGTTGAAGCGTTCATTTACAGTAGCAGTTTTTATTTTTAGGTTTCTCTCTGTTCTCTCCTATATAGATAGATGAATTTGGAACTCTAAATCCAACATGGTTTGTAGTAGCTCTTTGAAACTTGACAAAATAAAAAAGTTCTCAGTTTTGTCTCTATGGTTTGTTGCCTCTTCAAGTAGCCCTAGGCACAGACTGGGGAAAAGCACATTCATTGAGAGGAGTTGGGAATCTTCTAAGAAATAACGAGTTTCCGAAATACCAGCAAATATTTTTTCAACCAATCTTGATGATCCGTGGTGGTAATGATCAGTACACAAATGCCACTTGGCTCACTAAATTGTGTTCTTCATGTATGATGCATTCATTTACAGTGGCAGTTTTTATTTTTAGGTTTCACTCTGTTCTCTCCCATATAGATAGATGAAATTGGAACTCTAAATCCAACATGGTTTGTAGTAGCTCTTTGAAACTTGACAAAATAAAGGAGTTCTCAGTTGTGTCTCTATGGTTTGTTTCCTCTTCATGCCCCCTAAGCAGAAACTGGGAAAAAGCACTTTCATTGAAAGGGTTTGCCAAGCTCCCAAAAAATTACGGGTTTCCGAAATACCAGCAAATATTTTTTCACCCAATCTAGATGATACTTGGTGGTAATTACAAATACGCAAGTCCCACTTGGCTCCCCAAATTTTGCTCTTCTAGGTTGAAGCGTTCGTTTACCAGAGCAGTTTTTATTTTTAGGTTTCCCTCTGTTCTCTCCTATATAGATAGATGAATTTGGAACTCTAAATCCAACATGGTTTGTAGTAGCTCTTTGAATCTTGACAAAATAAAAATGTTCTCAGTTTTGTCTCTATGGTTTGTTTCCTCTTCAAGTAGCCCTAAGCAGAGACAGTGGAATAGCACTTTCATTGAAAGAGGTTCCCAAGCTTCCAAGAAATTACCAGTTTTGAAATACCAGCAAATATTTTTTCACCCAAAAGTGATGATACTTGGTGGTAATGATAAATACACAAATCCCACTTGGCTCACCAAATTTTGTTCTTCTAGATTGAAGCGTTCGTTTACAATAGCTGTTTTAATTTTTAGGTTTCCCTCTGTTCTTTCCTATATAGATAGATGAATTTGGAACTCTAAATCCAACATGGTTTGTAGTAGCTCTTTGAAACTTGACAAAATAAAGGAGATCTCAGTTTTGTCTCTATGGTTTGTTTCCTCTTCAAGTAGCTCTAGGCACAGACTCTGGAAAAGCACTTTGATTGAGAGTTGTTGCCAAGCTACCAAGAAATTACGAGTTTCCGAAATACCAGCAAATATTTTTTCACCCAATCTTGATTATACGTGGTGGTAATGATCGGTACACAAATCGCACTTTAATCACCAAATTTTGTTCTTCTAGGTTGAAGCGTTCGTTTACAGTAGCAGTTTTTATTTTTAGGTTTCCCGCTGTTCTCTTCTATATAGATAGATAAATTTGGAACTCTAAATCCAACATGGTTTGTACAAGCTCTTTGAAACTTGACAAAATAAAGGAGTTCTCACTTTTGTCTCTATGGTTTGTTTCCTATTCAAGTAGCCCTAGACACAGACTGTGGAAAAGCACTTTCATTGAGAGAGGTTTCAAGCTTCTAAAAAATAACGAGTTTCCGAAATGCCAGCAAATATTTTTTCACCCAATCTTGATGATACTTGGTGGTAATGATCAGTACACAAATGCCACTTGGCTCAAAAAATTGTGTTCTTCTAGGTTGAAGCGTTCGTTTACAGTAGCAGTTTTTATTTTTATTTTTCACTCTGTTCTCTCCTATATAGATAGATGAATTTGGAACACTAAATCCAACATGGTTTGTAGTAGCTCTTTGAAACTTGACAAAATAAAGGAGTTCTTAGTTTTGTCTCTATGGTTTCTTTCCTCTTGAAGTAGCCCTAGTTACTAACTGTGGAAAAGCACTTTCATTGAAAGGGGTTGCCACGCTTCCAAGAAATTACGAGTTTCCGAAATACCAGCAAACAGTTTTTCACCCAATCTTGATGATACTTGGTGGTAAAGATCAGTACACAAATCCCACTTGACTCACCAAATTTTGTTCTTGTAGGTTGAAGCGTTAGTTTAGAGTAGCAGTTTATATTTTTAGGTGTCCCTCTGTTCTCTCCTACATAGATAGATGAATTTGGAACTCTAAATCCAACATGGTTTGTATTACCTCTTTGAAACATGACAAAATAAAGGAGTTCTCTGTTTTGTCCGTATGGTTTTTTTCCTCTTCAAGTAGCCCTAGGCACAGACTGTGGAAAAGCACTTTCATTGAGAGGGGTTGCCAAGCTTCTAAGAAATAACGAGTTTCCAAAATACCAGCAAATACTTTTTCACCCAATCTTGATGATACTTGTGGGTAATGATCAGTACACCAATCCCACTGGCCTCACCAAATTTTGTTCTTCTAGGTTGAAGCGTTCGTCTACAGTAGCAGTATTTATATTTAGGTTTCACTCCGTTCTATTCGATATAGATGGATGAATTTGGAACTCTAAATCCAACTTGGTTTGTAGTAGCTATTTGTAACTTGACAAAATAAAGGAGTTCTCAGTTTTGTCTCTATGGTTTGTTTCATCTTCAAGTAGCCCTAGGCACAGACTGTGGAAAAGCACTTTCATTGAGAGTTGTTTTCAAGCTTCTAAGAAATAACGAGTTTCCGAAATACCAGCAAATATTTTTTCACCCAATCTTGTTGATACTTGGGGGTAATGATCAGTACGCCAGTTTCACTTGGCTCACCAAATTTTGTTCTTCTAGGTTGAATCGTTCGTCTACATTAGTAGTTTTTATATTTAGGTTTCACTCTGTTTTCTTCTATATAGATAGATGAATTTGGAAATCTAAATCCAACATGGTTTGTAGTAGCTCTTTGAAACTTGACAAAATAAACGAGTTCTCAGTTTTGTGTCTATGATTTGATTCCTCTTCAAGTAGCCGTAAGCAGAGACTGTGGAAAAGCACTTTCATTGAAAGGGGTTGCCAAGCTTCCAAGAAATTACGAGTTTCCGAAATACCAGCAAATATTTTTTCACCCAATCTTGATGATACTTTGTGGTAATGACAATTACACAAATCACACTTGGCTCACCAAATTTTGTTCTTCTAGTTTGAATATTTCCTCTACAGTAGCAGTTTTTATTTTTAGGTTTCACTCTGTTCTATCCTATATAGAGAGATGAATTTGGAACTATTAATCCAACATGGTTTGCAGTAGCTCTTTGAAACTTGACAAAATAAAATAGTTCTCAGTTTTGTCTCTATGGTTTGTTTCTTTTTCAAGAAGCCCTATGCACAGACTGTGGAAAAGCACTTTCATTGAGAGCGGTTGCCAAGCTTTAAAGAAATAATGAGTTTTCGAAATACAAGCAAATATTTTTTCACCCAATATTAATGATACTTGGTGGTAATGATCAGTACACAAATCCCACTTGACTCAACATATTTGGTTCTTCTAGGTTGAAGCGTTCGTTTACAGTTGCAGTTTATATTTTAAGGTGTCCCTCTGTTCTCTCCTATAGAGATAGATGAATTTGGAACTCTAAATCTAACATGGTTTGTAGTAGCTCTTTGAAACTTGACAAAATAAAGGAGTTCTCAGTTTTGTCTCTATGGTTTGATTCCTCTTCAAGTAGCCCTAGGCACAGACTGTGGAAAAGCACTTTCATTGAGAGGGGTTGCCAAGCTTCTAACAAATAACGAGTTTCCAAAATACCAGCAAATATTTTTTCACCCAATCTTGATGATACTTGGTGGTAATGATCAGTACAAAAATCCCACTTGACTCACCAAACTGTGTTCTTCTAGGTTGAGGCATTCGTTTACACTAGCAGTTTATATTTTTAGGTGTCCCTCTGTTCTCTCCTATATAGATAGCTGAATTTGGAACTCTAAATCCAGCATGGTTTGTAGTAGCGCTTTGAAACTTGACACAAAAAAGTAGTTCTCAGTTTTGTCTCTATGATTTGTTTTCTCTTCTAGTAGCCCTAAGCAGAGACTGTGGAAAAGCACTTTCATTGAAAGGAGTTGCCAAGCGTAAAAGAAATAACGAGTTTCCGAAATACCACCAAATATTTTTTCACCCAATCTTGATGATACATGGTGGTAATGATCGGTACACAAATCCCACTTGTCTCACCAAATTTTGTTCTTCTAGATTGAAGCGTTCGTTTACAGTAGCAGTTTTTATTTTTAGGTTTCACTTTGTTCTCTCCTATATAGATAGATGAATTTGGAACTCTAAATCCAACAAGATTTGTAGTAGCTCTTTGAAACTTGACAAAAAGTAGTGCTCAGTTTTTTCTCTATGATTTGTTTCCTCTTCAAGTAGCCCAGGCAGAGACTGTGGAAAACACTTCCATTGAAATGGGTTGCCAAGCTTCCAAGAAATTACGTGTTTCTGAAATACCAGCAAATATTTTTTCACCCAATCTTGATGATACTTGGGGGTAATGACAAGTACACAAATCCCACTTGGCTCACCAAATTTTGTTCTTCTAGGTTGAAGCGTTCGTTTACATTAGCAGTTTTTATTTTTAGGTTTCACTCTGTTCTCTCCTATATAGATAGAAGAATTTGGAACTCTAAATAAAACATGTTTTGTAGTAGCTCTTGAAACTTGACAAAATAAAGGAGTTCTCAGTTTTGTCTCTAGGGATTGTTTCCTCTTCAAGTAGCCCTATGCACAGATTGTGGAAAAGAACTTTCATTGAGAGGGTTTCCCAAGCTTCTAAGAAATAACGAGTTTCCGAAACACCAGCAAATATTTTTTCACCCAATCATGATGATACTTGGTGGTAATGATCAGTACACAAATACCACTTTGCTCACCTAATTGTGTTCTTCTAGGTTGAAGTGTTCGTTTACAGTAGCAGTTTTTATTTTTAGGATTCACTCTGTTCTCTTTTATATAGATAGATGAATTCGGAACTCTAAATCCAACATGGATTGTAGTAGCTCTTTGAAACTTGACACAAAAGGAGTTCGCAGTTTTGTCTTTATGATTTGTTTCCTCCTCAAGTATCCCTAAGCAGAGACTGTGGAAAAGCACTTTCATTGTAAGGGGTTGCCAAGCTTCCAAGAAATTACGAGTTTCCGAAATACCAGCAAACAGTTTTTCACCCAATCTTGATGATACTTGGTGTTAATGACAAGTACACAAATCCCACTTGGCTCACCAAATTTTGTTCTTCGAGGTTGAAGCGTTCGCTTAGAGTAGCAGTTTTTATTTTTAGGTTTCACTCAGTTCTCTTCTATATAGATAGATGAATTTGGAACTCTAAATCCAACATGGTTTGTAGTACCTCTTTGAAACTTCATAAAATAAAGGAGACCTCAGTTTTGTCTCTATGGTTTGTTTCCTCTTCAAGTAGCCCTAGGCACAGGCTGTGGAAAAGCAATTTCATTGAGAGGGTTTCCCAAGCTTCTAAGAAATAACGAGTTTCCGAAATACCAGCAAATATTTTTTCACCCAATCTTGATGATACTTGGTGGTAATGACAAGGACACAAATCTCACTTGGCTCAACAAATTTTGCTCTTCTAGGTTGAAGCATTCGTTTACAGTAGCAGTTTTTATTTTTAGGTTTCCCTCTGTTCTCTCCTATATAGATAGATGAATTTGGAACTCTAAATCCAACATGGTTTGTAGTAGCTCCCTGAAACTTGACAAAATAAAGGAGTTCTCAGTTTTGTCTCTATGGTTTGTTTCCTCTTCAAGTAGCCCTAGACACAGACTGTGGAAAAGCACTTTCATTGAAAGGGTTTGCCAAGCTTCCAAGAAATTACGGGTTTCCGATATACCAGCAAATATTTTTTCACCCAATCTTGATGATACTTGGTGGTAATGACAAGTAAATAAATCCCACTTGGCTCACAAATTTTGCTCTTCTAGGTTGAAGCGTTCATTTACAGTAGCAGTTTTTATATTTAGGTTTCTCTATGTTCTCTCCTATATAGATAGATGAATTTGGAACTCTAAATCCAACATGGTTTGTAGTAGCTCTTTGAAACTTGACAAAATAAAAAAGTTCTCAGTTTTGTCTCCATGATTTGTTTCCTCTTCAAGTATCCCTAGGCACAGACTGTTGAAAAGCACTTTCATTGAGAGTTGTTTTCAAGCTTCGAAGAAATAACGAGTTTCCAAAATACCAGCAAATATTTTTTCACTCAATCTTGATGATACAGGTGGTAATGATCAGTACACAAATTCAACTTGACTCACCAAAATTTCCTTCTTCTAGGTTGAAGCGTTCGTTTACAGTAGCAGTTTATAATTTTAGGTGTCCCTCTGTTCTCTCCTATATAGATAGATGAATTTGGAACTCTAAATCCAACATGGTTTGTAGTAGCTCTTTGAAACTTGACAAAATAAAAATGTTCTCAGTGTTGTCTCTATGGTTTGTTTCCTCTTCAAGTGGCCCTAAGCAGAGACTGTGGAATAGCACTTTCATTAAAAGGGGTTGCCAAGCTATCAAAAAATTACGAGTTTTGAAATACCAGCAAATATTTTTTCACCCAAACTTGATGATACTTGGTGGTAATGATACGTACACAAATCCCACTTGGCTCACCAAATTTTGTTCTTCTAGGTTGAAGCGTTCGTTTACAGTAGCTGTTTTTATTTTTAGGTTTCACTCTGTTCTCTCCTAGATATATAGATGAATTTAAAACACTAAATCCAACATGGTTTGTGGTAGCTCTTTGAAACGTGACAAAATAAAGGAGATCTCAGTTTTTTCTCTATGGTTTGTTTCCTCTTCAAGTAGCCCTAGGCACAGACTGTGGAATAGCACTTTCATTGAGAGGGGTGTTGAGGCTTCTAAGAAATAACGAGTTTCCGAAATAGCAGCAAATATTTTTTCACCCAGTCTTGATGATACTTGGTGGTAATGACAAGGACACAAATCTCACTTGGCTCAACAAATTTTGCTCCTCTAGGTTTAAGCGTTCGTCTACAGTAGAAGTTGTTATATTTAGGTTTCACTCTGTTCTCTCCTATATAGATAGATGAATTTGGAACTCTAAATCCACCACGGTTTGTAGTAGCTCTTTGAAACTTGACAAAATAAAGGAGTTCTCAGTTTTGTCTCTATGGTTTGTTTCCTCTTCAACAGACCTAGGCACAGACTGTGGAAAAGCACTTTCATTGAGAGGGGTTGCCAAGATTCTAAGAAATAACGAGTTTCCGAAATACCAGCAAATATTTTTTCACCCAATCTTGATGATACTTGGTGGTAATGATCAGTACACAAATCCCACTTGGCTCACCAAATTTTGTTCTTCTAGGTTGAAGTGTTCGTCTACAGTAGCAGTTTGTATATTTAGGTTGTTCTCTGTTCTCTCCTATATAGATAGATGAATTTGGAACTCAAAATCCACCACGGTTTGTAGTAGCTCTTTGAAACTTGACAAAATAAATTAGTTCTCTGTTTTGTCTCTATGGTTTGTTTCCTCTTCAAGTAGCCCTAGGCACAAACTGTGGAAAAGCACTTGCATTGAAAAGGGTTGCCAAGCTTCCAAGGAATAACGAGTTTCCGAAATACCAGAAAATATTTTTTCACCCTAACTTGATAACACTTTGTGGTATGATATGTACACAAATCCCACTTGGCTCATCAAATTTTGTTCTTTCAGGTTGAAGCGTTCGTTTACAGTAGCCGTTTGTATTTTTAGGTTTCACTTTGTTCTCTCTTATATAGATAGATGAATTTGGAACTCTAAATCCAACATGGTTTGTAGTAGCTCTTTGAAACTTCATAAAATAAAGGAGTTCTCAGTTTTGTCTCTTTGATTTGTTTCCTCTTCAAATAGCCCTAAGCGGAGACTGTGGAAAAGCACTTTCATTGAAAGGGGTTGCCAAACTTCCAAGAAATTACGAGTTTCCGAAATACCAGCAAATATTTTTTCACGTAATCTTGATGATTCTTGGTGGTAATTACAAGGACACAAATCCCACTTGGCTCACCAAATTTTGTTCTTCGAGGTTGAAGCGTTCGTTTACAGTAGCAGTTTTTATTTTTAGGTTTCCCTCTGTTCTCTCCTATATAGATAGATGAATTTGGAACTCTAAAATCAACATGGTTTGTAGTAGCTACCTGAAACTTGACAAAATAAAGGAGATTTCACTTTTGTCTCTATGGTTTGTTTCCTCTTCAAGTAGCCCGAGGCACAGACTGTGGAAAAGCACTTTCATTGAGAGTTGTTTTCAAGCTTCTAAGAAATAACGAGTTTCCGAAATACCAGCAAATATTTTTTCACCCAATCTTGATGATACTGGTGGTAATGATCAGTTCACAAATTCAACTTGACTCACCAAAATTTCCTTCTTCTAGGTTGAAGCGTGCGTTAAAAGTAGCAGTTTATAATTTTAGGTGTCCCTCTGTTCTCTCCTATATAGATAGATGAATTTGGAACTATAAATCCAACATGGTTTGTAGTAGCTCTTTGAAACTTGACAAAATAAAGGAGTTCTCAGTTTTGTCTCTATGATTTGTTTCCTCCTCAAGTATCCATAAGAAGAGACTGTGGAAAAGCACTTTCATTAAAAGGGGTTGCCAAGCTTCCAAGAAATTACAAGTTTCCGAAATACCAGCAAACAGTTTTTCACCCAATCTTGATGATAATTGGTATTAATGACAAGTACACAAATCCCACTTGGCTCACCAAATTTTGTTCTTCGAGGTTGAAGCATTCGTTTACAGTAGCAGTTTTTATTTTTAGGTTTCACTCAGTTCTCTCCTATAAAGATAGATGAATTTGGAACTCTAAATCCAACATGGTTTGTACTACCTCTTTGAAACTTCATAAAATAAAAGAGTTCTCAGTTTTGTCTCTATAGTTTGTTTCCTCTTCAAGTAGCCCTAGGCACAGACTGTGGAAAAGCACTTTCATTGAGAGGGTTTCCCAAGCTTCTAAGAAATAACGAGTTTCCGAAATAACAGCAAATATTTTTTCACCCAATCCTGATGATACTTTGTGGTAATGATCAGTACACAAATACCACTTGGTTCACCAAATTGTGTTCTTCTAGTTTGAAGAGTTCGTTTACAGTAGCTGTTTTTATTTTTAGGTTTCACTCTGTTCTTTTATATAGATAGATGAATTTGGAACTCTAAATTCAACATGGTTTGTAGTAGCTCTTTGAAACTTGACAAAATAAAGGAGTTCTCAGTTTTGTCTCTATGATTTGTTTCTTCTTCAAGTAGCCCTAAGCAAAAACTTGCGAAAAGCACTTTCATTGAAAGGTTTTGCCAATCTCCCCAAAAATTACGGGTTGCCGAAATACCGGCAAATATTTTTTCACCCAATCTTGATGATACTTGGTGGTAATTACAAATACACAAATCCCACTTGGCTCACCAAATTTTTCTCTTCGAGTTTGAAGCGTTCGTTTACAAGTGCAGTTTTTAATTTTAGGTTTCCCTCTGTTCTCTCCTATATAGATAGATGAATTTGGAACTCTAAATCCAACATGGTTTGTAGTACCTCTTTGAAACTTCATAAAATAAAGGAGTTCTCAGTTTTGTCTCTATGGTTTGTTTCCTCTTCAAGTAGCCCTAGGCACAGACTGTGGAAAAGCACTTTCATTGAGAGGGTTTCCCAAGCTTCTAAGAAATAAAGAGTTTCCGAAATACCAGGAAATATTTTTTCACCCAATCCTGATGATACTTGGTGGTAATGATCAGTACACAAATACCACTTGGCTCACCAAATTGTGTTCTTCTAGGTTGAAGTGTTCGTTTACAGTAGCAGTTTTTATTTTTAGGTTTCACTCTGTTCTCTTTATATAGATAGATGAATTTGGAACTCTAAATCCAACATGGTTTGTAGTAGCTCTTTGAATCTTAACAAAATGAAAGAGTTCTCAGTTTTGTCCTATGTTTTGTTTCCTCTTCAAGTAGCCCTAGGCACAGACTGTGCAAAAGCACTTTCATTGAGAGGGGTTGCCAGGATTCTAAGAAATAACGAGTTTCCGAAATACCAGCAAATATTTTTTCACCCAATCTTGATGATACTTGGTGGTAATGACAAGTACACAAATCCCACTTGGCTCACCAAATTTGGTTCTTCTAGGTTGAAGCGTTCGTTTACAGTAGCAGTTTATATTTTTAGGTTTCACTCTGTTCTCTCCTATATAGATAGATGAATTTGGAACTCTAAATCCAACATGGTTTGTAGTAGCTCTTTGAAACTTGACAAAATAAAGGAGTTCTCAGTTTTGTCTCTATGATTTGTTTCCTCTTCATGTAGCCCTAAGCAGAGACTGTGGAAAAGCACTTTCATTAAAAAAATTTGCCAAGCTCCCAAGAAATTACGGGTTTGCGAAATACCAGCAAATATTTTTTCAACCAATCTTGATGATACTTAGTGGTAATGACAAGTACACAAATCCCACTTGGCTCACCAAATTTTGCTCTTCTAGATTGAAGCGTTCGTTTACAGTAGCAGTTTTTATTTTTAGGTTTCCCTCTAATCTCTCCTATATAGATAGATGAATATGGAACTCTAAATCCAACATGGTTTGTAGTAGCTCTTTGAAACTTGACAAAATAAAAATGTTCTCAGTTTTGTCTCTATGGTTTGTTTCCTCTTCAAGTAGCCCTAGGCACAGACTGTGGAAAAGCACTTTCATTGAAAGGGTTTGCCAAGCTTCCAAGAAATTACGGGTTTCCGAAATACCAGCAAATATTTTTTCACCCAATCTTGATGATACTTGGTGGTAATGACAAGTAAACAAATCCCACTTGGCTCACAAATTTTGCTCTTCTAGGTTGAAGCGTTCATTTACAGTAGCAGTTTTTATTTTTAGGTTTCTCTATGTTCTCTCCTATATAGATAGATGAATTTGGAACTCTAAATCCAACATGGTTTGTAGTAGCTCTTTGAAACTTGACAAAATAAAAAAATTCTCAGTTTTTTCTCTATGGTTTGTTTCCTCTTCAAGTAGCCCTAGGCACAGACTGGGGAAAAGCACATTCATTGAGAGCAGTTGCCAATCTTCTAAGAAATAACGAGTTTCCGAAATACCAGCAAATATTTTTTCACCCAATCTTGATGATCCGTGGTGGTAATGATCAATACACAAATGCCACTTGGCTCACTAAATTGTGTTCTTCAAGTATGAAGCATTCATTTACAGTAGCAGTTTTTATTTTTAGGTTTCACTCTGTTCTGTCCCATATAGATAGATGAAATTGGAACTCTAAATCCAACATGGTTTGTAGTAGCTCTTTGAAACTTGACAAAATAAAGGAGTTCTCAGTTGTGTCTCTATGGTTTGTTTCCTCTTCATGCCCCCTAAGCAGAAACTGGGGAAAAGCACTTTCATTGAAAGGGTTTGCCAGGCTCCCAAAAAATTACGTGTTTCCGAAATACCAGCAAATATTTTTTCACCGAATCTTGATGATACTTGGTGGTAATTACAAATACACAAGTCCCATTTGGCTCCCCAAATTTTGCTCTTCTAGGTTGAAGCGTTCGTTTACCACAGCAGTTTTTATTTTTAGGTTTCCCTCTGTTCTCTCCTATATAGATAGATGAATTTGGAACTCTAAATCCAACATGGTTTGTAGTAGCTTTTTGAAACTTGACAAAATAAAAATGTTCTCAGTTTTGTCTCTATGGTTTGTTTCCTCTTCAAGTAGCCCTAAGCAGTGACTGTGGAATAGCACTTTCATTGAAAGGGGTTGACAAGCTTCCAAGAAATTACGAGTTTCGAAATATCAGCAAATGTTTTTTCACCCAATCTTGATGATACTGGGTGGTAATGATAAGTACACAAATCCCACTTGGCTCACCAAATTTTGTTCTTCTAGGTTGAAGCGTTCGTTTACAGTAGCTGTTTATATTTTTTGGTTTCACTCTGTTCTCTCCTATATAGATAGATGAATATAAAACACTAAATCCAACATGGTTTGAGTAGCTCCTTGAAACTTGACAAAATAAAAAAGTTCTCAGTTTTGTCTCTATGGTTTGTTTCCTCTTCAAGTAGCCCTAGGCATAGACTGTGGAAAAGCACTTTCATTGAGAGTTGTTGCCAAGCTTCTAAGAAATAACGAGTTTCCAAAATACCAGCAAATATTTTTTCACACAATCTTGATGATACTGGTGGTAATGATCAGTACACAAATCCCACTTGACTCAAAATTTTGTTCTTCTAGTTTGAAGCGTTCGTTTACAGTAGCAGTTTTTATTTTTAGGTTTCCCACTGTTCTCTCCTATAGAGATAGATGAATTTGGAACTCTAAATCCAACATGGTTTGTAGTAGCTCTTTCAAACTTGACAAAATAAAAAAGTTCTCAGTTTTGTCTCTATGGTTTGTTTCCTCTTCAAGTAGCCCTAGGCACAGACTGGGGAAAAGCACATTCATTCAGAGGGGTTGCCAAGCTTCTAAGAAATAACGAGTTTCCGAAATACCAGCAAATATTTTTTCACCCAATCTTGATGATACGTGGTGGTAATGATCAGTACACAAATGCCACTTGGCTCACCAAATTGTGTTCTTCTATGTTGAAGCGTTCGTTTCCAGTAGCAGTTTTTATTTTTAGGTTTCCCTCTGTTCGCTCCTATATAGATAGATGAATTTGGAACTCTAAATCCAACATGGTTTGTAGTAGCTCTTTGAAACTTGACAAAATAAAGGAGTTCTCATTTTTGTCTCTATGATTTGTTTCTTCTTCAAGTAGCCCTAAGCAGAAACTTGCGAAAAGCACTTTCATTGAAAGGTTTTGCCAAGCTCCCCAAAAATTACGGGTTGCCGAAATACCGGCAAATATTTTTTCACCCAATCTTGATGATACTTGGTGGTAATTACAAATACACAAATCCCACTTGGCTCACCAAATTTTTCTCTTCGAGTTTGAAGCGTTCGTTTACAAGTGCAGTTTTTATTTTTAGGTTTCCCTCTGTTCTCTCCTATATAGATAGATGAATTTGGAACTCTAAATCCAACATGGTTTGTAGTACCTCTTTGAAACTTCATAAAATAAAGGAGTTCTCAGTTTTGTCTCTATGGTTTGTTTCCTCTTCAAGTAGCTCTAGGCACAGACTGTGGAAAAGCACTTTCATTGAGAGGGATTCCCAAGCTTCTAAGAAATAAAGAGTTTCCGAAATACCAGGAAATATTTTTTCACCCAATCCTGATGATACTTGGTGGTAATGATCAGTACACAAATACCACTTGGCTCACCAAATTGTGTTCTTCTAGGTTGAAGTGTTCGTTTACAGTAGCAGTTTTTATTTTTAGGTTTCATTCTGTTCTCTTTATATAGATAGATGAATTTGGAACTCTAAATCCAACATGGTTTGTAGTAGCTCTTTGAATCTTGACAAAATGAAGGAGTTCTCAGTTTTGTCCTATGTTTTGTTTCCTCTTCAAGTAGCCCTAGGCACAGACTGTGCAAAAGCACTTTCATTGAGAGGGGTTGCCAGGATTCTAAGAAATAACGAGTTTCCGAAATACCAGCAAATATTTTTTCACCCAATCTTGATGATACTTGGTGGTAATGACAAGTACACAAATCCCACTTGGCTCACCAAATTTGGTTCTTCTAGGTTGAAGCGTTCGTTTACAGTAGCAGTTTATATTTTTAGGTTTCACTCTGTTCTCTCCTATATAGATAGATGAATTTGGACCTCTAAATCCAACATGGTTTGTAGTAGCTCTTTGAAACTTGACAAAATAAAGGAGTTCTCAGTTTTGTCTCTATGATTTGTTTCCTCTTCATGTAGCCCTAAGCAGAGACTGTGGAAAAGCACTTTCATTAAAAAAATTTGCCAAGCTCCCAAGAAATTACGGGTTTGCGAAATACCAGCAAATATTTTTTCAACCAATCTTGATGATACTTAGTGGTAATGACAAGTACACAAATCCCACTTGGCTCACCAAATTTTGCTCTTCTAGATTGAAGCGTTCGTTTACAGTAGCAGTTTTTATTTTTAGGTTTCCCTCTAATCTCTCCTATATAGATAGATGAATATGGAACTCTAAATCCAACATGGTTTGTAGTAGCTCTTTGAAACTTGACAAAATAAAAAAGTTCTCAGTTTTGTCTCTATGGTTTGTTTCCTCTTCAAGTAGCCCTAGGCACAGACTGTGGAAAAGCACTTTCATTGAAAGGGTTTGCCAAGCTTCCAAGAAATTACGGGTTTCCGAAATACCAGCAAATATTTTTTCACCCAATCTTGATGATACTTGGTGGTAATGACAAGTAAACAAATCCCACTTGGCTCACAAATTTTGCTCTTCTAGGTTGAAGCGTTCATTTACAGTAGCAGTTTTTATTTTTAGGTTTCTCTATGTTCTCTCCTATATAGATAGATGAATATAAAACACTAAATCCAACATGGTTTGAGTAGCTCCTTGAAACTTGACAAAATAAAAAAGTTCTCAGTTTTGTCTCTATGGTTTGTTTCCTCTTCAAGTAGCCCTAGGCACAGACTGTGGAAAAGCACTTTCATTGAGAGTTGTTGCCAAGCTTCTAAGAAATAACGAGTTTCCAAAATACCAGCAAATATTTTTTCACACAATCTTGATGATACTGGTGGTAATGATCAGTACACAAATCCCACTTGACTCAAAATTTTGTTCTTCTAGTTTGAAGCGTTCGTTTACAGTAGCAGTTTTTATTTTTAGGTTTCCCACTGTTCTCTCCTATAGAGATAGATGAATTTGGAACTCTAAATCCAACATGGTTTGTAGTAGCTCTTTCAAACTTGACAAAATAAAAAAGTTCTCAGTTTTGTCTCTATGGTTTGTTTCCTCTTCAAATAGCCCTAGGCACAGACTGGGGAAAAGCACATTCATTCAGAGGGGTTGCCAAGCTTCTAAGAAATAACGAGTTTCCGAAATACCAGCAAATATTTTTTCACCCAATCTTGATGATACGTGGTGGTAATGATCAGTACACAATAGCCACTTGGCTCACCAAATTGTGTTCTTCTATGTTGAAGCGTTCGTTTCCAGTAGCAGTTTTTATTTTTAGGTTTCCCTCTGTTCGCTCCTATATAGATAGATGAATTTGGAACTCTAAATCCAACATGGTTTGTAGTAGCTCTTTGAAACTTGACAAAATAAAGGAGTTCTCAGTTTTGTCTCTATGATTTGTTTCATCTTCAAGTAGCCCTAAGCAGAAACTTGCGAAAAGCACTTTCATTGAAAGGTTTTGCCAAGCTCCCCAAAAATTACGGGTTGCCGAAATACCGGCAAATATTTTTTCACCCAATCTTGATGATACTTGGTGGTAATTACAAATACACAAATCCCACTTGGCTCACCAAATTTTGTTCTTCTAGGTTGAAGCGTTCGTTTACAGTAGCTGTATATATTTTTTGGTTTCACTCTGTTCTCTCCTATATAGATAGATGAATATAAAACACTAAATCCAACATGGTTTGAGTAGCTCCTTGAAACTTGACAAAATATAAAAGCTCTCAATTTTTTCTCTATGGTTTGTTTCCTCTTCAAGTAGCCCTAGGCACAGACTGTGGAAAAGCACTTTCATTGAGAGTTGTTGCCAAGCTTCTAAGAAATAACGAGTTTCCAAAATACCAGCAAATATTTTTTCACACAATTTGATGATACTGGTGGTAATGATCAGTACACAAATCCCACTTTACTCAAAATTTTGTTCTTCTAGTTTGAAGCGTTCGTTTACAGTAGCAGTTTTTATTTTTAGGTTTCCCACTGTTCTCTCCTATAGAGATAGATGAATTTGGAACTCTAAATCCAACATGGTTTATAGTAGCTCTTTCAAACTTGACAAAATAAAAAAGTTCTCAGTTTTGTCTCTATGGTTTGTTTCCTCTTCAAATAGCCCTAGGCACAGACTGGGGAAAAGCACATTCATTCAGAGGGGTTGCCAAGCTTCTAAGAAATAACGAGTTTCCGAAATACCAGCAAATATTTTTTCACCCAATCTTGATGATACGTGGTGGTAATGATCAGTACACAAATGCCACTTGGATCACCAAATTGTGTTCTTCTATGTTGAAGCGTTCGTTTCCAGTAGCACTTTTTATTTTTCGGTTTCCCTCTGTTCGCTCCTATATAGATAGATGAATTTAGAACTCTAAATCCAACATGGTTTGTAGTAGCTCTTTGAAACTTGACAAAATAAAGGAGTTCTCAGTTTTGTCTCTATGATTTGTTTCTTCTTCAAGTAGCCCTAAGCAGAAACTTGCGAAAAGCACTTTCATTGAAAGGTTTTGCCAAGCTCCCCAAAAATTACGGGTTGCCGAAATACCGGCAAATATTTTTTCACCCAATCTTGATGATACTTGGTGGTAATTACAAATACACAAATCCCACTTGGCTCACCAAATTTTTCTCTTCGAGTTTGTAGCGTTCGTTTACAAGTGCAGTTTTTATTTTTAGGTTTCCCTCTGTTCTCTCCTATATAGATAGATGAATTTGGAACTCTAAATCCAACATGGTTTGTAGTACCTCTTTGAAACTTCATAAAATAAAGGAGTTCTCAGTTTTGTCTCTATGGTTTGTTTCCTCTTCAAGTAGCCCTAGGCACAGACTGTGGAAAAGCACTTTCATTGAGAGGGTTTCCCAAGCTTCTAAGAAATAAAGAGTTTCCGAAATACCAGGAAATATTTTTTCACCCAATCCTGATGATACTTGGTGGTAATGATCAGTACACAAATACCACTTGGCTCACCAAATTGTGTTTTTCTAGGTTGAAGTGTTCGTTTACAGTAGCAGTTTTTATTTTTAGGTTTCACTCTGTTCTCTTTATATAGATAGATAAATTTGGAACTCTAAATCCAACATGGTTTGTAGTAGCTCTTTGAATCTTGACAAAATGAAGGAGTTCTCAGTTTTGTCCTATGTTTTGTTTCCTCTTCAAGTAGCCCTAGGCACAGACTGTGCAAAAGCACTTTCATTGAGAGGGGTTGCCAGGATTCTAAGAAATAACGAGTTTCCGAAATACCAGCAAATATTTTTTCACCCAATCTTGATGATACTTGGTGGTAATGACAAGTACACAAATCCCACTTGGCTCACCAAATTTGGTTCTTCTAGGTTGAAGCGTTCGTTTACAGTAGCAGTTTATATTTTTAGGTTTCACTCTGTTCTCTCCTATATAGATAGATGAATTTGGACCTCTAAATACAACATTGTTTGTAGTAGCTCTTTGAAACTTGACAAAATAAAGGAGTTCTCAGTTTTGTCTCTATGATTTGTTTCCTCTTCATGTAGCCCTAAGCAGAGACTGTGGAAAAGCACTTTCATTAAAAAAATTTGCCAAGCTCCCAAGAAATTACGGGTTTGCGAAATACCAGCAAATATTTTTTCAACCAATCTTGATGATACTTAGTGGTAATGACAAGTACACAAATCCCACATGGCTCACCAAATTTTGCTCTTCTAGATTGAAGCGTTCGTTTACAGTAGCAGTTTTTATTTTTAGGTTTCCCTCTAATCTCTCCTATATAGATAGATGAATATGGAACTCTAAATCCAACATGGTTTGTAGTAGCTCTTTGAAACTTGACAAAATAAAAAAGTTCTCAGTTTTGTCTCTATGGTTTGTTTCCTCTTCAAGTAGCCCTAGGCACAGACTGTGGAAAAGCACTTTCATTGAAAGGGTTTGCCAAGCTTCCAAGAAATTACGGGTTTCCGAAATACCAGCAAATATTTTTTCACCCAATCTTGATGATACTTGGTGGTAATGACAAGTAAACAAATCCCACTTGGCTCACAAATTTTGCTCTTCTAGGTTGAAGCGTTCATTTACAGTAGCAGTTTTTATTTTTAGGTTTCTCTATGTTCTCTCCTATATAGATAGATGAATTTGGAACTCTAAATCCAACATGGTTTGTAGTAGCTCTTTGAAACTTGACAAAATAAAAAAATTCTCAGTTTTTTCTCTATGGTTTGTTTCCTCTTCAAGTAGCCCTAGGCACAGACTGGGGAAAAGCACATTCATTGAGAGCAGTTGCCAATCTTCTAAGAAATAACGAGTTTCCGAAATACCAGCAAATATTTTTTCACCCAATCTTGATGATCCGTGGTGGTAATGATCAATACACAAATGCCACTTGGCTCACTAAATTGTGTTCTTCAAGTATGAAGCATTCATTTACAGTAGCAGTTTTTATTTTTAGGTTTCACTCTGTTCTGTCCCATATAGATAGATGAAATTGGAACTCTAAATCCAACATGGTTTGTAGTAGCTCTTTGAAACTTGACAAAATAAAGGAGTTCTCAGTTGTGTCTCTATGGTTTGTTTCCTCTTCATGCCCCCTAAGCAGAAACTGGGGAAAAGCACTTTCATTGAAAGGGTTTGCCAGGCTCCCAAAAAATTACGGGTTTCCGAAATACCAGCAAATATTTTTTCACCGAATCTTGATGATACTTGGTGGTAATTACAAATACACAAGTCCCATTTGGCTCCCCAAATTTTGCTCTTCTAGGTTGAAGCGTTCGTTTACCACAGCAGTTTTTATTTTTAGGTTTCCCTCTGTTCTCTCCTATATAGATAGATGAATTTGGAACTCTAAATCCAACATGGTTTGTAGTAGCTTTTTGAAACTTGACAAAATAAAAATGTTCTCAGTTTTGTCTCTATGGTTTGTTTCCTCTTCAAGTAGCCCTAAGCAGTGACTGTGGAATAGCACTTTCATTGAAAGGGGTTGACAAGCTTCCAAGAAATTACGAGTTTCGAAATATCAGCAAATGTTTTTTCACCCAATCTTGATGATACTTGGTGGTAATGATAAGTACACAAATCCCACTTGGCTCACCAAATTTTGTTCTTCTAGGTTGAAGCGTTCGTTTACAGTAGCTGTTTATATTTTTTGGTTTCACTCTGTTCTCTCCTATATAGATAGATGAATATAAAACACTAAATCCAACATGGTTTGAGTAGCTCCTTGAAACTTGACAAAATAAAAAAGTTCTCAGTTTTGTCTCTATGGTTTGTTTCCTCTTCAAGTAGCCCTAGGCACAGACTGTGGAAAAGCACTTTCATTGAGAGTTGTTGCCAAGCTTCTAAGAAATAACGAGTTTCCAAAATACCAGCAAATATTTTTTCACACAATCTTGATGATACTGGTGGTAATGATCAGTACACAAATCCCACTTGACTCAAAATTTTGTTCTTCTAGTTTGAAGCGTTCGTTTACAGTAGCAGTTTTTATTTTTAGGTTTCCCACTGTTCTCTCCTATAGAGATAGATGAATTTGGAACTCTAAATCCAACATGGTTTGTAGTAGCTCTTTCAAACTTGACAAAAGAAAAAAGTTCTCAGTTTTGTCTCTATGGTTTGTTTCCTCTTCAAATAGCCCTAGGCACAGACTGGGGAAAAGCACATTCATTCAGAGGGGTTGCCAAGCTTCTAAGAAATAACGAGTTTCCGAAATACCAGCAAATATTTTTTAACCCAATCTTGATGATATGTGGTGGTAATGATCAGTACACAAATGCCAGTTGGCTCACCAAATTGTGTTCTTCTATGTTGAAGCGTTCGTTTCCAGTAGCAGTTTTTATTTTTAGGTTTCCCTCTGTTCGCTCCTATATAGATAGATGAATTTGGAACTCTAAATCCAACATGGTTTGTAGTAGCTCTTTGAAACTTGACAAAATAAAGGAGTTCTCAGTTTTGTCTCTATGATTTGTTTCTTCTTCAAGTAGCCCTAAGCAGAAACTTGCGAAAAGCACTTTCATTGAAAGGTTTTGCCAAGCTCCCCAAAAATTACGGGTTGCCGAAATACCGGCAAATATTTTTTCACCCAATCTTGATGATAATTGGTGGTAATTACAAATACACAAATCCCACTTGGCTCACCAAATTTTTCTCTTCGAGTTTGAAGTGTTCGTTTACAAGTGCAGTTTTTATTTTTAGGTTTCCCTCTGTTCTCTCCTATATAGATAGATGAATTTGGAACTCTAAATCCAACATGGTTTGTAGTACCTCTTTGAAACTTCATAAAATAAAGGAGTTCTCAGTTTTGTCTCTATGGTTTGTTTCCTCTTCAAGTAGCCCTAGGCACAGACTGTGGAAAAGCACTTTCATTGAGAGGGTTTCCCAAGCTTCTAAGAAATAAAGAGTTTCCGAAATACCAGGAAATATTTTTTCACCCAATCCTGATGATACTTGGTGGTAATGATCAGTACACAAATACCACTTGGCTCACCAAATTGTGTTCTTCTAGGTTGAAGTGTTCGTTTACAGTAGCAGTTTTTATTTTTATGTTTCACTCTGTTCTCTTTATATAGATAGATGAATTTGGAACTCTAAATCCAACATGGTTTGTAGTAGCTCTTTGAATCTTGACAAAATGAAGGAGTTCTCAGTTTTGTCCTATGTTTTGTTTCCTCTTCAAGTAGCCCTAGGCACAGACTGTGCAAAAGCACTTTCATTGAGAGGGGTTGCCAGGATTCTAAGAAATAACGAGTTTCCGAAATACCAGCAAATATTTTTTCACCCAATCTTGATGATACTTGGTGGTAATGACAAGTACACAAATCCCACTTGGCTCACCAAATTTGGTTCTTCTAGGTTGAAGCGTTCGTTTACAGTAGCAGTTTATATTTTTAGGTTTCACTCTGTTCTCTCCTATATAGATAGATGAATTTGGACCTCTAAATCCAACATGGTTTGTAGTAGCTCTTTGAAACTTGACAAAATAAAGGAGTTCTCAGTTTTGTCTCTATGATTTGTTTCCTCTTCATGTAGCCCTAAGCAGAGACTGTGGAAAAGCACTTTCATTAAAAAAATTTGCCAAGCTCCCAAGAAATTACGGGTTTGCGAAATACCAGCAAATATTTTTTCAACCAATCTTGATGATACTTAGTGGTAATGACAAGTACACAAATCCCACTTGGCTCACCAAATTTTGCTCTTCTAGATTGAAGCGTTCGTTTACAGTAGCAGTTTTTATTTTTAGGTTTCCCTCTAATCTCTCCTATATAGATAGATGAATATGGAACTCTAAATCCAACATGGTTTGTAGTAGCTCTTTGAAACTTGACAAAATAAAAAAGTTCTCAGTTTTGTCTCTATGGTTTGTTTCCTCTTCAAGTAGCCCTAGGCACAGACTGTGGAAAAGCACTTTCATTGAAAGGGTTTGCCAAGCTTCCAAGAAATTACGGGTTTCCGAAATACCAGCAAATATTTTTTCACCCAATCTTGATGATACTTGGTGGTAATGACAAGTAAACAAATCCCACTGGGCTCACAAATTTTGCTCTTCTAGGTTGAAGCGTTCATTTACAGTAGCAGTTTTTATTTTTAGGTTTCTCTATGTTCTCTCCTATATAGATAGATGAATTTGGAACTCTAAATCCAACATGGTTTGTAGTAGCTCTTTGAAACTTGACAAAATAAAAAAATTCTCAGTTTTTTCTCTATGGTTTGTTTCCTCTTCAAGTAGCCCTAGGCACAGACTGGGGAAAAGCACATTCATTGAGAGCAGTTGCCAATCTTCTAAGAAATAACGAGTTTCCGAAATACCAGCAAATATTTTTTCACCCAATCTTGATGATCCGTGGTGGTAATGATCAATACACAAATGCCACTTGGCTCACTAAATTGTGTTCTTCAAGTATGAAGCATTCATTTACAGTAGCAGTTTTTATTTTTAGGTTTCACTCTGTTCTGTCCCATATAGATAGATGAAATTGGAACTCTAAATCCAACATGGTTTGTAGTAGCTCTTTGAAACTTGACAAAATAAAGGAGTTCTCAGTTGTGTCTCTATGGTTTGTTTCCTCTTCATGCCCCCTAAGCAGAAACTGGGGAAAAGCACTTTCATTGAAAGGGTTTGCCAGGCTCCCAAAAAATTACGGGTTTCCGAAATACCAGCAAATATTTTTTCACCGAATCTTGATGATACTTGGTGGTAATTACAAATACACAAGTCCCATTTGGCTCCCCAAATTTTGCTCTTCTAGGTTGAAGCGTTCGTTTACCACAGCAGTTTTTATTTTTAGGTTTCCCTCTGTTCTCTCCTATATAGATAGATGAATTTGGAACTCTAAATCCAACATGGTTTGTAGTAGCTTTTTGAAACTTGACAAAATAAAAATGTTCTCAGTTTTGTCTCTATGGTTTGTTTCCTCTTCAAGTAGCCCTAAGCAGTGACTGTGGAATAGCACTTTCATTGAAAGGGGTTGACAAGCTTCCAAGAAATTACGAGTTTCGAAATATCAGCAAATGTTTTTTCACCCAATCTTGATGATACTTGGTGGTAATGATAAGTACACAAATCCCACTTGGCTCACCAAATTTTGTTCTTCTAGGTTGAAGCGTTCGTTTACAGTAGCTGTTTATATTTTTTGGTTTCACTCTGTTCTCTCCTATATAGATAGATGAATATAAAACACTAAATCCAACATGGTTTGAGTAGCTCCTTGAAACTTGACAAAATAAAAAGTTCTCAGTTTTGTCTCTATGGTTTGTTTCCTCTTCAAGTAGCCCTAGGCACAGACTGTGGAAAAGCACTTTCATTGAGAGTTGTTGCCAAGCTTCTAAGAAATAACGAGTTTCCAAAATACCAGCAAATATTTTTTCACACAATCTTGATGATACTGGTGGTAATGATCAGTACACAAATCCCACTTGACTCAAAATTTTGTTCTTCTAGTTTGAAGCGTTCGTTTACAGTAGCAGTTTTTATTTTTAGGTTTCCCACTGTTCTCTCCTATAGAGATAGATGAATTTGGAACTCTAAATCCAACATGGTTTGTAGTAGCTCTTTCAAACTTGACAAAATAAAAAAGTTCTCAGTTTTGTCTCTATGGTTTGTTTCCTCTTCAAATAGCCCTAGGCACAGACTGGGGAAAAGCACATTCATTCAGAGGGGTTGCCAAGCTTCTAAGAAATAACGAGTTTCCGAAATACCAGCAAATATTTTTTCACCCAATCTTGATGATACGTGGTGGTAATGATCAGTACACAAATGCCACTTGGCTCACCAAATTGTGTTCTTCTATGTTGAAGCGTTCGTTTCCAGTAGCAGTTTTTATTTTTAGGTTTCCCTCTGTTCGCTCCTATATAGATAGATGAATTTGGAACTCTAAATCCAACATGGTTTGTAGTAGCTCTTTGAAACTTGACAAAATAAAGGAGTTCTCAGTTTTGTCTCTATGATTTGTTTCTTCTTCAAGTAGCCCTAAGCAGAAACTTGCGAAAAGCACTTTCATTGAAAGGTTTTGCCAAGCTCCCCAAAAATTACGGGTTGCCGAAATACCGGCAAATATTTTTTCACCCAATCTTGATGATACTTGGTGGTAATTACAAATACACAAATCTCACTTGGCTCACCAAATTTTGTTCTTCTAGGTTGAAGCGTTCGTTTACAGTAGCTGTTTATATTTTTTGGTTTCACTCTGTCTCTCCTATATAGATAGATGAATATAAAACACTAAATCCAACATGGTTTGAGTAGCTCCTTGAAACTTGACAAAATAAAAAAGTTCTCAGTTTTGTCTCTATGGTTTGTTTCCTCTTCAAGTAGCCCTAGGCACAGACTGTGGAAAAGCACTTTCATTGAGAGTTGTTGCCAAGCTTCTAAGAAATAACGAGTTTCCAAAATACCAGCAAATATTTTTTCACACAATCTTGATGATACTGGTGGTAATGATCAGTACACAAATCCCACTTGACTCAAAATTTTGTTCTTCTAGTTTGAAGCGTTCGTTTACAGTAGCAGTTTTTATTTTTAGGTTTCCCACTGTTCTCTCCTATAGAGATAGATGAATTTGGAACTCTAAATCCAACATGGTTTGTAGTAGCTCTTTCAAACTTGACAAAAGAAAAAAGTTCTCAGTTTTGTCTCTATGGTTTGTTTCCTCTTCAAATAGCCCTAGGCACAGACTGGGGAAAAGCACATTCATTCAGAGGGGTTGCCAAGCTTCTAAGAAATAACGAGTTTCCGAAATACCAGCAAATATTTTTTAACCCAATCTTGATGATATGTGGTGGTAATGATCAGTACACAAATGCCAGTTGGCTCACCAAATTGTGTTCTTCTATGTTGAAGCGTTCGTTTCCAGTAGCAGTTTTTATTTTTAGGTTTCCCTCTGTTCGCTCCTATATAGATAGATGAATTTGGAACTCTAAATCCAACATGGTTTGTAGTAGCTCTTTGAAACTTGACAAAATAAAGGAGTTCTCAGTTTTGTCTCTATGATTTGTTTCTTCTTCAAGTAGCCCTAAGCAGAAACTTGCGAAAAGCACTTTCATTGAAAGGTTTTGCCAAGCTCCCCAAAAATTACGGGTTGCCGAAATACCGGCAAATATTTTTTCACCCAATCTTGATGATAATTGGTGGTAATTACAAATACACAAATCCCACTTGGCTCACCAAATTTTTCTCTTCGAGTTTGAAGTGTTCGTTTACAAGTGCAGTTTTTATTTTTAGGTTTCCCTCTGTTCTCTCCTATATAGATAGATGAATTTGGAACTCTAAATCCAACATGGTTTGTAGTACCTCTTTGAAACTTCATAAAATAAAGGAGTTCTCAGTTTTGTCTCTATGGTTTGTTTCCTCTTCAAGTAGCCCTAGGCACAGACTGTGGAAAAGCACTTTCATTGAGAGGGTTTCCCAAGCTTCTAAGAAATAAAGAGTTTCCGAAATACCAGGAAATATTTTTTCACCCAATCCTGATGATACTTGGTGGTAATGATCAGTACACAAATACCACTTGGCTCACCAAATTGTGTTCTTCTAGGTTGAAGTGTTCGTTTACAGTAGCAGTTTTTATTTTTATGTTTCACTCTGTTCTCTTTATATAGATAGATGAATTTGGAACTCTAAATCCAACATGGTTTGTAGTAGCTCTTTGAATCTTGACAAAATGAAGGAGTTCTCAGTTTTGTCCTATGTTTTGTTTCCTCTTCAAGTAGCCCTAGGCACAGACTGTGCAAAAGCACTTTCATTGAGAGGGGTTGCCAGGATTCTAAGAAATAACGAGTTTCCGAAATACCAGCAAATATTTTTTCACCCAATCTTGATGATACTTGGTGGTAATGACAAGTACACAAATCCCACTTGGCTCACCAAATTTGGTTCTTCTAGGTTGAAGCGTTCGTTTACAGTAGCAGTTTATATTTTTAGGTTTCACTCTGTTCTCTCCTATATAGATAGATGAATTTGGACCTCTAAATCCAACATGGTTTGTAGTAGCTCTTTGAAACTTGACAAAATAAAGGAGTTCTCAGTTTTGTCTCTATGATTTGTTTCCTCTTCATGTAGCCCTAAGCAGAGACTGTGGAAAAGCACTTTCATTAAAAAAATTTGCCAAGCTCCCAAGAAATTACGGGTTTGCGAAATACCAGCAAATATTTTTTCAACCAATCTTGATGATACTTAGTGGTAATGACAAGTACACAAATCCCACTTGGCTCACCAAATTTTGCTCTTCTAGATTGAAGCGTTCGTTTACAGTAGCAGTTTTTATTTTTAGGTTTCCCTCTAATCTCTCCTATATAGATAGATGAATATGGAACTCTAAATCCAACATGGTTTGTAGTAGCTCTTTGAAACTTGACAAAATAAAAAAGTTCTCAGTTTTGTCTCTATGGTTTGTTTCCTCTTCAAGTAGCCCTAGGCACAGACTGTGGAAAAGCACTTTCATTGAAAGGGTTTGCCAAGCTTCCAAGAAATTACGGGTTTCCGAAATACCAGCAAATATTTTTTCACCCAATCTTGATGATACTTGGTGGTAATGACAAGTAAACAAATCCCACTGGGCTCACAAATTTTGCTCTTCTAGGTTGAAGCGTTCATTTACAGTAGCAGTTTTTATTTTTAGGTTTCTCTATGTTCTCTCCTATATAGATAGATGAATTTGGAACTCTAAATCCAACATGGTTTGTAGTAGCTCTTTGAAACTTGACAAAATAAAAAAATTCTCAGTTTTTTCTCTATGGTTTGTTTCCTCTTCAAGTAGCCCTAGGCACAGACTGGGGAAAAGCACATTCATTGAGAGCAGTTGCCAATCTTCTAAGAAATAACGAGTTTCCGAAATACCAGCAAATATTTTTTCACCCAATCTTGATGATCCGTGGTGGTAATGATCAATACACAAATGCCACTTGGCTCACTAAATTGTGTTCTTCAAGTATGAAGCATTCATTTACAGTAGCAGTTTTTATTTTTAGGTTTCACTCTGTTCTGTCCCATATAGATAGATGAAATTGGAACTCTAAATCCAACATGGTTTGTAGTAGCTCTTTGAAACTTGACAAAATAAAGGAGTTCTCAGTTGTGTCTCTATGGTTTGTTTCCTCTTCATGCCCCCTAAGCAGAAACTGGGGAAAAGCACTTTCATTGAAAGGGTTTGCCAGGCTCCCAAAAAATTACGGGTTTCCGAAATACCAGCAAATATTTTTTCACCGAATCTTGATGATACTTGGTGGTAATTACAAATACACAAGTCCCATTTGGCTCCCCAAATTTTGCTCTTCTAGGTTGAAGCGTTCGTTTACCACAGCAGTTTTTATTTTTAGGTTTCCCTCTGTTCTCTCCTATATAGATAGATGAATTTGGAACTCTAAATCCAACATGGTTTGTAGTAGCTTTTTGAAACTTGACAAAATAAAAATGTTCTCAGTTTTGTCTCTATGGTTTGTTTCCTCTTCAAGTAGCCCTAAGCAGTGACTGTGGAATAGCACTTTCATTGAAAGGGGTTGACAAGCTTCCAAGAAATTACGAGTTTCGAAATATCAGCAAATGTTTTTTCACCCAATCTTGATGATACTTGGTGGTAATGATAAGTACACAAATCCCACTTGGCTCACCAAATTTTGTTCTTCTAGGTTGAAGCGTTCGTTTACAGTAGCTGTTTATATTTTTTGGTTTCACTCTGTTCTCTCCTATATAGATAGATGAATATAAAACACTAAATCCAACATGGTTTGAGTAGCTCCTTGAAACTTGACAAAATAAAAAGTTCTCAGTTTTGTCTCTATGGTTTGTTTCCTCTTCAAGTAGCCCTAGGCACAGACTGTGGAAAAGCACTTTCATTGAGAGTTGTTGCCAAGCTTCTAAGAAATAACGAGTTTCCAAAATACCAGCAAATATTTTTTCACACAATCTTGATGATACTGGTGGTAATGATCAGTACACAAATCCCACTTGACTCAAAATTTTGTTCTTCTAGTTTGAAGCGTTCGTTTACAGTAGCAGTTTTTATTTTTAGGTTTCCCACTGTTCTCTCCTATAGAGATAGATGAATTTGGAACTCTAAATCCAACATGGTTTGTAGTAGCTCTTTCAAACTTGACAAAATAAAAAAGTTCTCAGTTTTGTCTCTATGGTTTGTTTCCTCTTCAAATAGCCCTAGGCACAGACTGGGGAAAAGCACATTCATTCAGAGGGGTTGCCAAGCTTCTAAGAAATAACGAGTTTCCGAAATACCAGCAAATATTTTTTCACCCAATCTTGATGATACGTGGTGGTAATGATCAGTACACAAATGCCACTTGGCTCACCAAATTGTGTTCTTCTATGTTGAAGCGTTCGTTTCCAGTAGCAGTTTTTATTTTTAGGTTTCCCTCTGTTCGCTCCTATATAGATAGATGAATTTGGAACTCTAAATCCAACATGGTTTGTAGTAGCTCTTTGAAACTTGACAAAATAAAGGAGTTCTCAGTTTTGTCTCTATGATTTGTTTCTTCTTCAAGTAGCCCTAAGCAGAAACTTGCGAAAAGCACTTTCATTGAAAGGTTTTGCCAAGCTCCCCAAAAATTACGGGTTGCCGAAATACCGGCAAATATTTTTTCACCCAATCTTGATGATACTTGGTGGTAATTACAAATACACAAATCTCACTTGGCTCACCAAATTTTGTTCTTCTAGGTTGAAGCGTTCGTTTACAGTAGCTGTTTATATTTTGTGGTTTCACTCTGTTCTCTCCTATATAGATAGATGAATATAAAACACTAAATCCAACATGGTTTGAGTAGCTCCTTGAAACTTGACAAAATAAAAAAGTTCTCAGTTTTGTCTCTATGGTTTGTTTCCTCTTCAAGTAGCCCTAGGCACAGACTGTGGAAAAGCACTTTCATTGAGAGTTGTTGCCAAGCTTCTAAGAAATAACGAGTTTCCAAAATACCAGCAAATATTTTTTCACACAATCTTGATGATACTGGTGGTAATGATCAGTACACAAATCCCACTTGACTCAAAATTTTGTTCTTCTAGTTTGAAGCGTTCGTTTACAGTAGCAGTTTTTATTTTTAGGTTTCCCACTGTTCTCTCCTATAGAGATAGATGAATTTGGAACTCTAAATCCAACATGGTTTGTAGTAGCTCTTTCAAACTTGACAAAATAAAAAAGTTCTCAGTTTTGTCTCTATGGTTTGTTTCCTCTTCAAATAGCCCTAGGCACAGACTGGGGAAAAGCACATTTATTCAGAGGGGTTGCCAAGCTTCTAAGAAATAACGATTTTCCGAAATACCAGCAAATATTTTTTCACCCAATCTTGATGATACGTGGTGGTAATGATCAGTACACAAATGCCACTTGGCTCACCAAATTGTGTTCTTCTATGTTGAAGCGTTCGTTTCCAGTAGCAGTTTTTATTTTTAGTTTTCCCTCTGTTCGCTCCTATATAGATAGATGAATTTGGAACTCTAAATCCAACATGGTTTGTAGTAGCTCTTTGAAACTTGACAAAATAAAGGAGTTCTCAGTTTTGTCTCTATGATTTGTTTCTTCTTCAAGTAGCCCTAAGCAGAAACTTGCGAAAAGCACTTTCATTGAAAGGTTTTGCCAAGCTCCCCAAAAATTACGGGTTGCCGAAATACCGGCAAATATTTTTTCACCCAATCTTGATGATACTTGGTGGTAATTACAAATACACAAATCCCACTTGGCTCACCAAATTTTTCTCTTCGAGTTTGAAGCGTTCGTTTACAAGTGCAGTTTTTATTTTTAGGTTTCCCTCTGTTCTCTCCTATATAGATAGATGAATTTGGAACTCTAAATCCAACATGGTTTGTAGTACCTCTTTGAAACTTCATAAAATAAAGGAGTTCTCAGTTTTGTCTCTATGGTTTGTTTCCTCTTCAAGTAGCCCTAGGCACAGACAGTGGAAAAGCACTTTCATTGAGAGGGTTTCCCAAGCTTCTAAGAAATAAAGAGTTTCCGAAATACCAGGAAATATTTTTTCACCCAATCCTGATGATACTTGGTGGTAATGATCAGTACACAAATACCACTTGGCTCACCATATTGTGTTCTTCTAGGTTGAAGTGTTCGTTTACAGTAGCAGTTTTTATTTTTAGGTTTCATTCTGTTCTCTTTATATAGATAGATGAATTTGGAACTCTAAATCCAACATGGTTTGTAGTAGCTCTTTGAATCTTGACAAAATGAAGGAGTTCT
Source organism: Callospermophilus lateralis (assembly GCF_048772815.1). Taxonomy (NCBI): domain Eukaryota; kingdom Metazoa; phylum Chordata; class Mammalia; order Rodentia; family Sciuridae; genus Callospermophilus; species Callospermophilus lateralis. Next base: position 68,957 of record NW_027514765.1, on the reverse strand, counting down.
CAGTTTTGTCCTATGTTTTGTTTCCTCTTCAAGTAGCCCTAGGCACAGACTGTGCAAAAGCACTTTCATTGAGAGGGGTTGCCAGGATTCTAAGAAATAACGAGTTTCCGAAATACCAGCAAATATTTTTTCACCCAATCTTGATGATACTTGGTGGTAATGACAAGTACACAAATCCCACTTGGCTCACCAAATTTGGTTCTTCTAGGTTGAAGCGTTCGTTTACAGTAGCAGTTTATATTTTTAGGTTTCACTCTGTTCTCTCCTATATAGATAGATGAATTTGGACCTCTAAATCCAACATGGTTTGTAGTAGCTCTTTGAAACTTGACAAAATAAAGGAGTTCTAAGTTTTGTCTCTATGATTTGTTTCCTCTTCATGTAGCCCTAAGCAGAGACTGTGGAAAAGCACTTTCATTAAAAAAATTTGCCAAGCTCCCAAGAAATTACGGGTTTGCGAAATACCAGCAAATATTTTTTCAACCAATCTTGATGATACTTAGTGGTAATGACAAGTACACAAATCCCACTTGGCTCACCAAATTTTGCTCTTCTAGATTGAAGCGTTCGTTTACAGTAGCAGTTTTTATTTTTAGGTTTCCCTCTAATCTCTCCTATATAGATAGATGAATATGGAACTCTAAATCCAACATGGTTTGTAGTAGCTCTTTGAAACTTGACAAAATAAAAAAGTTCTCAGTTTTGTCTCTATGGTTTGTTTCCTCTTCAAGTAGCCCTAGGCACAGACTGTGGAAAAGCACTTTCATTGAAAGGGTTTGCCAAGCTTCCAAGAAATTACGGGTTTCCGAAATACCAGCAAATATTTTTTCACCCAATCTTGATGATACTTGGTGGTAATGACAAGTAAACAAATCCCACTTGGCTCACAAATTTTGCTCTTCTAGGTTGAAGCGTTCATTTACAGTAGCAGTTTTTATTTTTAGGTTTCTCTATGTTCTCTCCTATATAGATAGATGAATTTGGAACTCTAAATCCAACATGGTTTGTAGTAGCTCTTTGAAACTTGACAAAATAAAAAAATTCTCAGTTTTTTCTCTATGGTTTGTTTCCTCTTCAAGTAGCCCTAGGCACAGACTGGGGAAAAGCACATTCATTGAGAGCAGTTGCCAATCTTCTAAGAAATAACGAGTTTCCGAAATACCAGCAAATATTTTTTCACCCAATCTTGATGATCCGTGGTGGTAATGATCAATACACAAATGCCACTTGGCTCACTAAATTGTGTTCTTCAAGTATGAAGCATTCATTTACAGTAGCAGTTTTTATTTTTAGGTTTCACTCTGTTCTGTCCCATATAGATAGATGAAATTGGAACTCTAAATCCAACATGGTTTGTAGTAGCTCTTTGAAACTTGACAAAATAAAGGAGTTCTCAGTTGTGTCTCTATGGTTTGTTTCCTCTTCATGCCCCCTAAGCAGAAACTGGGGAAAAGCACTTTCATTGAAAGGGTTTGCCAGGCTCCCAAAAAATTACGGGTTTCCGAAATACCAGCAAATATTTTTTCACCGAATCTTGATGATACTTGGTGGTAATTACAAATACACAAGTCCCATTTGGCTCCCCAAATTTTGCTCTTCTAGGTTGAAGCGTTCGTTTACCACAGCAGTTTTTATTTTAAGGTTTCCCTCTGTTCTCTCCTATATAGATAGATGAATTTGGAACTCTAAATCCAACATGGTTTGTAGTAGCTTTTTGAAACTTGACAAAATAAAAATGTTCTCAGTTTTGTCTCTATGGTTTGTTTCCTCTTCAAGTAGCCCTAAGCAGTGACTGTGGAATAGCACTTTCATTGAAAGGGGTTGACAAGCTTCCAAGAAATTACGAGTTTCGAAATATCAGCAAATGTTTTTTCACCCAATCTTGATGATACGTGGTGGTAATGATAAGTACACAAATCCCACTTGGCTCACCAAATTTTGTTCTTCTAGGTTGAAGCGTTCGTTTACAGTAGCTGTTTATATTTTTTGGTTTCACTCTGTTCTCTCCTATATAGATAGATGAATATAAAACACTAAATCCAACATGGTTTGAGTAGCTCCTTGAAACTTGACAAAATAAAAAGTTCTCAGTTTTGTCTCTATGGTTTGTTTCCTCTTCAAGTAGCCCTAGGCACAGACTGTGGAAAAGCACTTTCATTGAGAGTTGTTGCCAAGCTTCTAAGAAATAACGAGTTTCCAAAATACCAGCAAATATTTTTTCACACAATCTTGATGATACTGGTGGTAATGATCAGTACACAAATCCCACTTGACTCAAAATTTTGTTCTTCTAGTTTGAAGCGTTCGTTTACAGTAGCAGTTTTTATTTTTAGGTTTCCCACTGTTCTCTCCTATAGAGATAGATGAATTTGGAACTCTAAATCCAACATGGTTTGTAGTAGCTCTTTCAAACTTGACAAAATAAAAAAGTTCTCAGTTTTGTCTCTATGGTTTGTTTCCTCTTCAAATAGCCCTAGGCACAGACTGGGGAAAAGCACATTCATTCAGAGGGGTTGCCAAGCTTCTAAGAAATAACGAGTTTCCGAAATACCAGCAAATATTTTTTCACCCAATCTTGATGATACGTGGTGGTAATGATCAGTACACAAATGCCACTTGGCTCACCAAATTGTGTTCTTCTATGTTGAAGCGTTCGTTTCCAGTAGCAGTTTTTATTTTTAGTTTTCCCTCTGTTCGCTCCTATATAGATAGATGAATTTGGAACTCTAAATCCAACATGGTTTGTAGTAGCTCTTTGAAACTTGACAAAATAAAGGAGTTCTCAGTTTTGTCTCTATGATTTGTTTCTTCTTCAAGTAGCCCTAAGCAGAAACTTGCGAAAAGCACTTTCATTGAAAGGTTTTGCCAAGCTCCCCAAAAATTACGGGTTGCCGAAATACCGGCAAATATTTTTTCACCCAATCTTGATGATACTTGGTGGTAATTACAAATACACAAATCTCACTTGGCTCACCAAATTTTGTTCTTCTAGGTTGAAGCGTTCGTTTACAGTAGCTGTTTATATTTTTTGGTTTCACTCTGTTCTCTCCTATATAGATAGATGAATATAAAACACTAAATCCAACATGGTTTGAGTAGCTCCTTGAAACTTGACAAAATAAAAAAGTTCTCAGTTTTGTCTCTATGGTTTGTTTCCTCTTCAAGTAGCCCTAGGCACAGACTGTGGAAAAGCACTTTCATTGAGAGTTGTTGCCAAGCTTCTAAGAAATAACGAGTTTCCAAAATACCAGCAAATATTTTTTCACACAATCTTGATGATACTGGTGGTAATGATAAGTACACAAATCCCACTTGACTCAAAATTTTGTTCTTCTAGTTTGAAGCGTTCGTTTACAGTAGCAGTTTTTATTTTTAGGTTTCCCACTGTTCTCTCCTATAGAGATAGATGAATTTGGAACTCTAAATCCAACATGGTTTGTAGTAGCTCTTTCAAACTTGACAAAATAAAAAAGTTCTCAGTTTTGTCTCTATGGTTTGTTTCCTCTTCAAATAGCCCTAGGCACAGACTGGGGAAAAGCACATTCATTCAGAGGGGTTGCCAAGCTTCTAAGAAATAACGAGTTTCCGAAATACCAGCAAATATTTTTTCACCCAATCTTGATGATACGTGGTGGTAATGATCAGTACACAAATGCCACTTGGCTCACCAAATTGTGTTCTTCTATGTTGAAGCGTTCGTTCCAGTAGCAGTTTTTATTTTTAGGTTTCCCTCTGTTCGCTCCTATATAGATAGATGAATTTGGAACTCTAAATCCAACATGGTTTGTAGTAGCTCTTTGAAACTTGACAAAATAAAGGAGTTCTCAGTTTTGTCTCTATGATTTGTTTCTTCTTCAAGTAGCCCTAAGCAGAAACTTGCGAAAAGCACTTTCATTGAAAGGTTTTGCCAAGCTCCCCAAAAATTACGGGTTGCCGAAATACCGGCAAATATTTTTTCACCCAATCTTGATGATACTTGGTGGTAATTACAAATACACAAATCTCACTTGGCTAACCAAATTTTGTTCTTCTAGGTTGAAGCGTTCGTTTACAGTAGCTGTTTATATTTTTTGGTTTCACTCTGTTCTCTCCTATATAGATAGATGAATATAAAACACTAAATCCAACATGGTTTGAGTAGCTCCTTGAAACTTGACAAAATAAAAAAGTTCTCAGTTTTTGTCTCTATGGTTTGTTTCCTCTTCAAGTAGCCCTAGGCACAGACTGTGGAAAAGCACTTTCATTGAGAGTTGTTGCCAAGCTTCTAAGAAATAACGAGTTTCCAAAATACCAGCAAATATTTTTTCACACAATCTTGATGATACTGGTGGTAATGATCAGTACACAAATCCCACTTGACTCAAAATTTTGTTCTTCTAGTTTGAAGCGTTCGTTTACAGTAGCAGTTTTTATTTTTAGGTTTCCCACTGTTCTCTCCTATAGAGATAGATGAATTTGGAACTCTAAATCCAACATGGTTTGTAGTAGCTCTTTCAAACTTGACAAAATAAAAAAGTTCTCAGTTTTGTCTCTATGGTTTGTTTCCTCTTCAAATAGCCCTAGGCACAGACTGGGGAAAAGCACATTCATTCAGAGGGGTTGCCAAGCTTCTAAGAAATAACGAGTTTCCGAAATACCAGCAAATATTTTTTCACCCAATCTTGATGATACGTGGTGGTAATGATCAGTACACAAATGCCACTTGGCTCACCAAATTGTGTTCTTCTATGTTGAAGCGTTCGTTTCCAGTAGCAGTTTTTATTTTTAGGTTTCCCTCTGTTCGCTCCTATATAGATAGATGAATTTGGAACTCTAAATCCAACATGGTTTGTAGTAGCTCTTTGAAACTTGACAAAATAAAGGAGTTCTCAGTTTTGTCTCTATGATTTGTTTCTTCTTCAAGTAGCCCTAAGCAGAAACTTGCGAAAAGCACTTTCATTGAAAGGTTTTGCCAAGCTCCCCAAAAATTACGGGTTGCCGAAATACCGGCAAATATTTTTTCACCCAATCTTGATGATACTTGGTGGTAATTACAAATACACAAATCCCACTTGGCTCACCAAATTTTTCTCTTCGAGTTTGAAGCGTTCGTTTACAAGTGCAGTTTTTATTTTTAGGTTTCCCTCTGTTCTCTCCTATATAGATAGATGAATTTGGAACTCTAAATCCAACATGGTTTGTAGTACCTCTTTGAAACTTCATAAAATAAAGGAGTTCTCAGTTTTGTCTCTATGGTTTGTTTCCTCTTTCAAGTAGCCCTAGGCACAGACTGTGGAAAAGCACTTTCATTGAGAGGGTTTCCCAAGCTTCTAAGAAATAAAGAGTTTCCGAAATACCAGGAAATATTTTTTCACCCAATCCTGATGATACTTGGTGGTAATGATCAGTACACAAATACCACTTGGCTCACCAAATTGTGTTCTTCTAGGTTGAAGTGTTCGTTTACAGTAGCAGTTTTTATTTTTTAGGTTTCACTCTGTTCTCTTTATATAGATAGATGAATTTGGAACTCTAAATCCAACATGGTTTGTAGTAGCTCTTTGAATCTTGACAAAATGAAGGAGTTCTCAGTTTTGTCCTATGTTTTGTTTCCTCTTCAAGTAGCCCTAGGCACAGACTGTGCAAAAGCACTTTCATTGAGAGGGGTTGCCAGGATTCTAAGAAATAACGAGTTTCCGAAATACAGCAAATATTTTTTCACCCAATCTTGATGATACTTGGTGGTAATGACAAGTACACAAATCCCACTTGGCTCACCAAATTTGGTTCTTCTAGGTTGAAGCGTTCGTTTACAGTAGCAGTTTATATTTTTAGGTTTCACTCTGTTCTTATATAGATAGATGAATATGGAACTCTAAATCCAACATGGTTTGTAGTAGCTCTTTGAAACTTGACAAAATAAAAAAGTTCTCAGTTTTGTCTCTATGGTTTGTTTCCTCTTCAAGTAGCCCTAGGCACAGACTGTGGAAAAGCACTTTCATTGAAAGGGTTTGCCAAGCTTCCAAGAAATTACGGGTTTCCGAAATACCAGCAAATATTTTTTCACCCAATCTTGATGATACTTGGTGGTAATGACAAGTAAACAAATCCCACTTGGCTCACAAATTTTGCTCTTCTATGTTGAAGCGTTCATTTACAGTAGCAGTTTTTATTTTTAGGTTTCTCTATGTTCTCTCCTATATAGATAGATGAATTTGGAACTCTAAATCAAACATGGTTTGTAGTAGCTCTTTGAAACTTGACAAAATAAAAGAATTCTCAGTTTTTTCTCTATGGTTTGTTTCCTCTTCAAGTAGCCCTAGGCACAGACTGGGGAAAAGCACATTCATTGAGAGCAGTTGCCAATCTTCTAAGAAATAACGAGTTTCCGAAATACCAGCATATATTTTTTCACCCAATCTTGATGATCCGTGGTGGTAGTGATCAATACACAAATGCCACTTGGCTCACTAAATTGTGTTCTTCAAGTATGAAGCATTCATTTACAGTAACAATTTTTATTTTTAGGTTTCACTCTGTTCTGTCCCATATAGATAGATGAAATTGGAACTCTAAATCCAACATGGTTTGTAGTAGCTCTTTGAAACTTGACAAAATAAAGGAGTTCTCAGTTGTGTCTCTATGGTTTGTTTCCTCTTCATGCCCCCTAAGCAGAAACTGGGGAAAAGCACTTTCATTGAAAGGGTTTGCCAGGCTCCCAAAAAATTACGGGTTTCCGAAATACCAGCAAATATTTTTTCACCCAATCTTGATGATACTTGGTGGTAATTACAAATACACAAGTCCCATTTGGCTCCCCAAATTTTGCTCTTCTAGGTTGAAGCGTTCGTTTACCACAGCAGTTTTTATTTTTAGGTTTCCCTCTGTTCTCTCCTATATAGATAGATGAATTTGGAACTCTAAATCCAACATGGTTTGTAGTAGCTTTTTGAAACTTGACAAAATAAAAATGTTCTCAGTTTTGTCTCTATGGTTTGTTTCCTCTTCAAGTAGCCCTAAGCAGTGACTGTGGAATAGCACTTTCATTGAAAGGGGTTGACAAGCTTCCAAGAAATTACGAGTTTCGAAGTATCAGCAAATATTTTTTCACCCAATCTTGATGATACTTGGTGGTAATGATAAGTACACAAATCCCACTTGGCTCACCAAATTTTGTTCTTCTAGGTTGAAGCGTTCGTTTACAGTAGCTGTTTATATTTTTTGGTTTCACTCTGTTCTCTCCTATATAGATAGATGAATATAAAACACTAAATCCAACATGGTTTGAGTAGCTCCTTGAAACTGACAAAATAAAAAAGTTCTCAGTTTTGTCTCTATGGTTTGTTTCCTCTTCAAGTAGCCCTAGGCACAGACTGTGGAAAAGCACTTTCATTGAGAGTTGTTGCCAAGCTTCTAAGAAATAACGAGTTTCCAAAATACCAGCAAATATTTTTTCACACAATCTTGATGATACTGGTGGTAATGATCAGTACACAAATCCTACTTGACTCAAAATTTTGTTCTTCTAGTTTGAAGCGTTCGTTTACAGTAGCAGTTTTTATTTTTAGGTTTCCCACTGTTCTCTCCTATAGAGATAGATGAATTTGGAACTCTAAATCCAACATGGTTTGTAGTAGCTCTTTCAAACTTGACAAAATAAAAAAGTTCTCAGTTTTGTCTCTATGGTTTGTTTCCTCTTCAAATAGCCCTAGGCACAGACTGGGGAAAAGCACATTCATTCAGAGGGGTTGCCAAGCTTCTAAGAAATAACGAGTTTCCGAAATACCAGCAAATATTTTTTCACCCAATCTTGATGATACTGGTGGTAATGATCAGTACACAAATCCTACTTGACTCAAAATTTTGTTCTTCTAGTTTGAAGCGTTCGTTTACAGTAGCAGCTTATATTTTTAAGTGTTCCTCTGTTCTCTCCTATATAGATAGATGAATTTGGAACTCTAAATCCAACATGGTTTGTAGTAGCTCTTTGAAACTTGACAAAATAAAGGAGTTCTCAGTTTTGTCTCTATGATTTGTTTCCTCCTCAAGTATCCCTAAGCAGAGACTGTGGAAAAGCACTTTCATTGAAAGGGGTTGCCAAGCTTCCAAGAAATTACGAGTTTCCGAAATACCAGCAAACAGTTTTTCACCCAATCTTGATGATACTTGGTGTTAATGACAAGTAAACAAATCCCACTTGGCTCACCAAATTTTGTTCTTCGAGGTTGACGCGTTCGTTTACAGTAGCAGTTTTCATTTTTAGGTTTCACTCAGTTCTCTCCTAAATAGATAGATGAATTTGGAACTCTAAATCCAACATGGTGTGTAGTACCTCTTTGAAACTTCATAAAATAAAGGAGACCTCAGTTTTGTCTCTATGATTTGTTTCCTCTTCAAGTAGCCCTAGGCACAGACTGTGGAAAAGCACTTTAATTGAGAGGGTTTCCCAGGCTTCTAAGGAATAATGAGTTTCCGAAATACCAGCAAATATTTTTTCACCCAATCTTGATGATACGTTTTGGTAATGATCAGTACACAAGTGCCACTTGGCTCACCAAATTTTGTTCTTCTAGGTTGAAGCGTTCGTTTACACTAGCTGTTTTTATTTTTTGGTTCACTCTGTTCTCTTCTATATAGATAGATGAATTTGGAACTCTAAATGCAACATGGTTTGTAGTAGCTCTTTGAAACTTGACAAAATAAAGGAGTTCTCAGTTTTGTCTCTATGATTTGTTCCTCCTCAAGTATCCCTAAGCAGAGACTGTGGAAAAGCACTTTCATTGAAAGGGGTTGCAAAACTTCCATGAAATTACGAGTTTCCGAAATACCAGCAAATATTTTTTCACCCAATTTTATGATACTTGGTGGTATTGATCAGTACAATAATCCCACTTGACTCACCAAATTTTGTTCTTCTATGTTGAAGCATTCGTTGACAGTAGCAGTTTTTATATTTAATTTTCACTCTGTTCTCTTCTATATAGATAGATGAATTTGGAACTCTAAATAAAACATGGTTTGTAGTAGCTCTTTGAAACTTGACAAAAAAAGTAGTTCTCAGTTTTGTCTCTATGATTTGTTTCCTCTGCAAGTAGCCCTAAGGAGATACTGTGGAAAAGCCCTTTCATTGAAAGGAGTTGCCATGCTTCCAAGAAATTATGAGTTTACGAAATACCAGCAAATATTTTTTCACTCAATCTTGACGATACCTGGTGGTAATGACAAGTACACAAATCCCGCTTGGCTTACCAAATTTTGTTCTTCTAGGTTAAAGCGTTCGTTTACAGTAGAAGTTTTTATTTTTAAGTTTCACTTTGTTCTCTAATATATAGATAGATGAATTTGAAACTCTAAATCCAACATGGTTTGTAGTAGCTCTTTGAAACTTGAAAAAATAAACGAGTTCTCACTTTTGTCTCTATGGTTTGTTTCCTCTTAAAGTAGCCCTAGGCACAGACTGGGGAAAAGCACTTGCATTGAGAGGGTTTGCCAAACTTCTAAGAAATAACGAGTTTCCGAAATACCAGCAAATATTTTTTCACCCAATCTTGATGATACTTGGGGGTAATGATCAGTACAAAAATACCACTTGGCTCACCAAATTGTGTTCTTCTAGGTTTAAGTGTTCGTCTACAGTAGTAGTTTTTATATTTAGGTTTTACTCTGTTCTCTCTTATGTTGATAATTGAATTTGGAACTCTAAATCCCACATGGTTTGTAGTAGCTCTTTGAAACTAGACAAAATAAAGGAGATCTCAGTTTTGTCTCTATGGTTTTTTTCCTCTTCAAGTAGCCCTAGGTACAGACTGTGGAAAAGCACTTTCATTGAGAGGGTTTCCCAAGCTTCTAAGAAATAACGAGTTTCCGAAATACCAGCAAATATTTTTTCACCCAATCTTGATGATACGTGGTGGTAATGATCAGTACACAAATGCCACTAGGCTCCCAAATTTTGTTCTTTAGGTTGAAGCGTTCATTAACAGTAGCAGTTTTTATTTTTAGGTTTCCCTCAGTTCTCTCCTATATAGATAGATGAATTTGGAACTCTAAATCCAACATGGTTTGTAGTAGCTCTTTGAAACTTGACAAAATAAAAAAGTTCTCAGTTTTGTCTCTATGGTTTGTTTCCTCTTCAAATAGCCCTAGGCACAGACTGGGGAAAAGCACATTCATTGAGAGGGGTTGCCAAGCTTCTAAGAAATAACGAGTTTCCGAAATACCAGCAAATATTTTTTCACCCAATCTTGATTATACGTGGTGGTAATGATCAGTACACAAATGCCACTTGGCTCTCCAAATTGTGTTCTTCTACGTTGAAGCGTTCATTTACAGTAGCAGTTTTTATTTTTAGGTTTCACACAGTTCTCTCCTAAATAGATAGATGAATTTGGAACTCTAAATCCAAAATGGTTTGTAGTACCTCTTTGAAACTTCATAAAATAAAGGAGACCTCAGTTTTGTCTCTATGATTTGATTCCTCTTCAAGAAGCCCTAGGCACAGACTGTGGAAAAGCACTTTCATTGAGAGGGTTTCCCAGGCTTCTAAGGAATAACGAGTTTCCAAAATACCAGCAAATATTTTTTCACCCAATCTTGATGATACGTTTTGGTAATGATCAGTACACAAATGCCAGTTGGCTCACCAAATTTTGTTCTTCTAGGTTGAAGCGTTCGTTTACAGTAGCTGTTTTTATTTTTTGGTTTCACTCTGTTCTCTTTTATATAGATAGATGAATTCGGAACTCTAAATCCAACATGGTTTGTAGTAGCTCTTTGAAACTTGACAAAATAAAGGCGTTCTCAGTTTGGTCTCTATGATTTGTTTCCTCCTAAAGTATCCCTAAGCAGAGACTGTGGAAAAGCACTTTCATTGAAAGGGGTTTCCAAGCTTCCAAGAAATTACGAGTTTCCGAAATACCAGCAAACAGTTTTTCACCCAATCTTGATGATACTTGGTGTTAATGACAAGTACACATATCCCTATTGGCTCACCAAATTTTGTTCTTCGAGGTTGAAGCGTTCGTTTACAGTAGCAGTTTTTATGTTTAGGTTTCACTCACTTCTCTCCTATATAGATAGATGAATTTGGAACGTTAAATCCAATATGGTTTGTAGTAGCTCTTTGAAACTTCACAAAATAAACGAGTTCTCAGTTTTGTCTCTGTGGTTTGTTTCCTCTTCAAGTAGCCCTTAGCAGAGACTGTGGAAAAGCACTTTCATTGAAAGGGTTTGCCAAGCTCCCAAAAAATTACTGGTTTCCGAAATACCAGCAAATATTTTTTCACCCAATCTTGATGTTACTTGGTGGTAATGACAAGTACACAAATCCCACTTGGCTCACCAAATTTTGCTCTTCTAGGTTGAAGCGTTCGTTTACAGTAGCAGTTTTTATTTTTAGGTTTCCCTCTGTTCTCTCCTATATAGATTGATGAATTTGGAACTCTAAATCCAACATGGTTTGTAGTAGCTCTTTGAAACTTGACAAAATAAAAAAGTTCTCAGTTTTGTCTCTATGGTTTGTTTCCTCTTCAAATGTCCCTAGGCACAGACTGAGGAAAAGCACATTCATTGGGAGGGGTCGCCAAGCTTCTAAGAAATAACGAGTTTCCGAAATACCAGCAAATATATTTTCACGCAATCTTGATGATTCTTGGTGGTAATGACAAGTACACAAATGTCACTTGGCTCACCAAATTTTGTTCTTCTAGGTTGAAGCGTTCGTTCACAGTAGCAGTTTATATTTTTAGTTTTCCCTCTGTTCTCTCCTATATAGATAGCTGAATTTGGAACTCTAAATCCAACATGGTTTGTAGTAGCTATTTTAAACTTGACAAAATAAAGGAGTTCTCAGTTTTCTCTCTATGATTTGTTTCCTCTTCAAGTAGCCCTAAGCAGAGACTGTGGAAAAGCACTTTCATTGAGAGTTGTTGCCAAGCTTCTAAGAAATAACGAGTTTCCAAAATACCAGCAAATATTTTTCACCCAATCTTGATGATACTGGTGGTAATGATCAGTACACAAATTCCACTTGACTCACCAAATTTGGTTCTTCTAGGTTGAAGCGTTCGTTTACAGTAGCAGTTTATATTTTTAGGTGTCCCTCTGTTCTCTTCTATATAGATAGATGAATTTGGAACTCTAAATGCAATATGGTTTGTGGTAGCTCTTTGAAACTTGACAAAATAAACGAGTTCTCAGTTTTGTCTATATGATTTGTTTCCTCCTCAAGTATCCCTAAGCAGAGACTGTGGAAAAGCACTTTCATTGAAAGGGGTTGCCAAGCTTCCATGAAATCACGAGTTTCCGAAATACCAGCAAATATTTTTTCACCCAATTTTATGATACTTGGTGGTATTGATCAGTACAACAATCCCACTTGGCTCACCAAATTTTGTTCTTCTATGTTGAAGCATTCGTCGACAGTAGCAGTTTTTATATTTAATTTTCACTCTGTTCTCTTCTATATAGATAGATGAATTTGGAACTCTAAATCCAACATGGTTTGTAGTAGCTCTTTGAAACTTGACAAAAAAAGTAGTTCTCAGTTTTGTCTCTATGATTTGTTTCCTCTTCAAGTAGCCCTAAGGAGATACTGTGGAAAAGCCCTTTCATTGAAAGGAGTTGCCATGCTTTAAAAGAAATTATGAGTTTACGAAATACCAGCAAATACTTTTTCACTCAATCTTGACGATACGTGGTGGTTATGACAAGTACACAAATCCCGCTTGGCTAACCAAATTTTGTTCTTCTAGGTTAAAGCGTTCGTTTACAGTAGTAGTTTTTATATTTAGGTTTTACTCTGTTCTCTCTTATGTTGATAATTGAATTTGGAACTCTAAATCCCACATGGTTTGTAGTAGCTCTTTGAAACTAGACAAAATAAAGGAGATCTCAGTTTTGTCTCTAAGGTTTGTTTCCTCTTCAAGTAGCCCTAGGTACAGACTGTGGAAAAGCACTTTCATTGAGAGGGTTTCCCAAGCTTCTAAGAAATAACGAGTTTCTGAAATACCAGCAAATATTTTTTCACCCAATCTTGATGATACGTGGTGGTAATGATCAGTACACAAATGCCACTAGGCTCCCAAATTTTGTTCTTCTAGGTTGAAGCATTCATTAACAGTAGCAGTTTTTATTTTTAGGTTTCCCTCAGTTCTCTCCTATATAGATAGATGAATTTGGAACTCTAAATCCAACATGGTTTGTAGTAGCTCTTTGAAACTTGACAAAATAAAAAAGTTCTCAGTTTTGTCTCTATGTTTTGTTTCCTCTTCAAATAGCCCTAGGCACAGAGTGGGGAAAAGCACATTCATTGAGAGGGGTTGCCAAGCTTCTAAGAAATAACGAGTTTCCGAAATACCAGCAAATATTTTTTCACCCAATCTTGATTATACGTGGTGGTAATGATCAATACACAAATGCCACTTGGCTCTCCAAATTGTGTTCTTCTACGTTGAAGAGTTCATTTACAGTAGCAGTTTTTAATTTTAGGTTTCACTCTGTTCTCTCCCATATAGATAGATAAATTTGGAACTCTAAATCCAATATGGTTTGTAGTAGCTTTTTGAAACTTGACAAAATAAAGGAGTTCTCAGTTTTGTCTCTATGGTTTGTTTCCTCTTCAAGTAGCCCTAGGCACAAAGTGTAGAACAGCACTTTCATTGAAAGGGGTTGCCAAGCTTCTAAGAAATAACGAGTTTCCGAAATACCAGCAAATATTTTTTCACCCAATCTTGATGATCCGTGGTGGTAATGATCAATACACAAATGCCACTTGGCTCACTAAATTGTGTTCTTCAAGTATGAAGCATTCATTTACAGTAGCAGTTTTTATTTTTAGGTTTCACTCTGTTCTGTCCCATATAGATAGATGAAACTGGAACTCTAAATCCAACTTGGTTTGTAGTAGCTCTTTGAAACTTGACAAAATAAAGGAGTTCCCAGTTGTGTCTCTATGGTTTGTTTCCTCTTCATGCCCCCTAAGCAGAAACTGGGGAAAAGCACTTTCATTGACAGGGTTTGCCAAGCTCCCAAAAAATTACTGGTTTCCGAAATACCAGCAAATATTTTTTCACCCAATCTTGATGATAATTGGTGGTAATTACAAATACACAAGTCCCATTTGGCTCCCCAAATTTTGCTCTTCTAGGTTGAAGCGTTCGTTTACCACAGCAGTTTTTATTTTTAGGTTTCCCTCTGTTCTCTCCTATATAGATAGATGAATTTGGAACTCTAAATCCAACATGGTTTGTAGTAGCTTTTTGAAACTTGACAAAATAAAAATGTTCTCAGTTTTGTCTCTATGGTTTGTTTCCTCTTCAAGTAGCCCTAAGCAGTGACTGTGGAATAGCACTTTCATTGAAAGGGGTTGACAAGCTTCCAAGAAATTACGAGTTTCGAAATATCAGCAAATGTTTTTTCACCCAATCTTGATGATACTTGGTGGTAATGATAAGTACACAAATCCCACTTGGCTCACCAAATTTTGTTCTTCTAGGTTGAAGCGTTCGTTTACAGTAGCTGTTTATATTTTTTGGTTTCACTCTGTTCTCTCGTATATAGATAGATGAATATAAAACACTAAATCCAACATGGTTTGAGTAGCTCCTTGAAACTTGACAAAATAAAAAAGTTCTCAGTTTTGTCTGTATGGTTTGTTTCCTCTTCAAGTAGCCCTAGGCACAGACTGTGGAAAAGCACTTTCATTGAGAGTTGTTGCCAAGCTTCTAAGAAATAACGAGTTTCCAAAATACCAGCAAATATTTTTTCACACAATCTTGATGATACTGGTGGTAATGATCAGTACACAAATCCCACTTGACTCAAAATTTGGTTCTTCTAGGTTGAAGCGTTCGTTTACAGTAGCAGTTTATATTTTTAAGTGTCCCTCTGTTCTATATAGATAGATGAATTTGGAACTCTAAATCCAACATGGTTTGTAGTAGCTCTTTGAAACTTGACATAATAAAGGAGTTCTCAGTTTTGTCTCTATGATTTGCTTCCTCCTCAAGTATCCTAAGCAGCGACTGTGGAAAAGCACTTTCATTAAAAGGGGTTGCCAAGCTTCCAAGAAATTACGAGTTTCCGAAATACCAGCAAACAGTTTTTCACCCAAACTTGATGATACTTGGTGTTAATGACAAGTAAACAAATCCCACTTGGCTCACCAAATTTTGTTCTTTGAGGTTGACGCGTTCATTTCCAGTAGCAGTTTTTATTTTTAGGTTTCACTCAGTTCTCTCCTAAATAGATAGATGAATTTGGAACTCTAAATCCAACATGGCTTGTAGTACCTCTTTGAAACTTCATAAAATAAAGGAGACCTCAGTTTTGTCTCTATGATTTGTTTCCTCTTTATGTAGCCCTAGGCACAGACTGGGGAAAAGCACATTCATTGAGAGGGTTTGCCAAGCTTCTAAGAAATAACGAGTTTCCGAAATACCAGGAAATATTTTTTCACCCAATATTGATGATACGCGGTGGTAATGATCAGTACACAAATGCCACTTGGCTCAGCAAATTGTGTTCTTCTATTTTGAAGCGTTCGTTTACAGTAGCAGTTTTTATTTTTAGGTTTCACTCTGTTCTCTCCCATATAGATAGATGAATTTGGAACTCTAAATCCAATATGGTTTGTAGTAGCTTTTTGAAACTTGACCAAATAAAGGAATTCTCAGTTTTGTCTCTATGGTTTCTTTCCTCTTCAAGTAGCCCTAGGCTCAAACTGTGGAAGAGCACGTTCATTGAAAGGGGTTGCCAAGCTTCTAAGAAATAACGAGTTTCCGAAATACCAGCAAATAATTTTTCAACCAATCGTGATGATACTTGGTGGTAATGACAAGTACACAAATCCCACTTGGCTCACCAAATTGTGTTCTTCCAGGTTGTAGCGTTCGTCTACAGTAGCAGTTTTTATAATTAGGTTTCCCTCTGTTCTCTCCTATATAGATAGAGAATATGGAACTCTAAATCCAACATGGTTTGTAGTAGCTCTTAGAAACTTGACAAAAAAAGAGGTCTCAGTTTTGTCTCTATGATTTGTTTCCTCTTAAAGTAGCCCTAAGCAGAGACTGTGGAAAAGCACTTTCATTGAAAGGGGTTGCCAAGCTTCCAAGAAATTTCGAGTTTCCGAAATACCAGCAAATATTTTTTCAACCAATCTTGATGATACGTGGTGGTAATGACAAGTACACAAATCCCACTTGGCTCACCAAATTTTGTTTTTCAAATTTGAAGCGTTCGTTTACAGTATCAGTTTATATTTTTAGGTTTCCCTCTGTTCTCTCCTATATACATAGATGAATTTGGAAATCTAAATCCAACATGCTTTCCTAATCAAGTAGCCCTAAGGAGAAACTGGGGAAAAGCACTTTCATTGAAAGGGTTTGTCAAGCTCCCAAAAAATTACGGGTTTCCGAAATACCAGCAAATGTTTTTTCACCCAATCTTGATGATACTTGGTGGTAATTACAAATACACAAATCCCACTTGGCTCACCAAATTTTGCTCTTCTAGGTTTAAGCGTTCGTTTACAAGAGCAGTTTTTATTTTTAGGTTTCCCTCTGTTCTCTCCTATATAGATAGATGAATTTGGAACTCTAAATCCAACATAGTTTGTATTAGCTCTTTGAAACTTGACAATACAAAGTAGTTCTCAGTTATGTCTCTATGGTTTGTATAGTCTTCAAGTAGCCCTAAGCAGAGACTGTGCAAAAGCACAGTCTGTTCTCTCCTATATAGATAGAGAATATGGAACTCTAAATCCAACATGGTTTGTAGTAGCACTTAGAAACTTGACAAAAAAAGAGGTCTCAGTTTTGTCTCTATGATTTGTTTCCTCTTAAAGTAGCCCTAAGCAGAGACTGTGGAAAAGCACTTTCATTGAAAGGGGTTGCCAAGCTTCCAAGAAATTTCGAGTTTCCGAAATACCAGCAAATATTTTTTCAACCAATCTTGATGATACGTGGTGGTAACGACAAGTACACAAATCCCACTTGGCTCACCAAATTTTGTTTTTCAAATTTGAAGCGTTCGTTTACAGTATCAGTTTATATTTTTAGGTTTCCCTCTGTTCTCTCCTATATACATAGATGAATTTGGAAATCTAAATCCAACATGCTTTCCTAATCAAGTAGCCCTAAGGAGAAACTGGGGAAAAGCACTTTCATTGAAAGGGTTTGTCAAGCTCCCAAAAAATTACGGGTTTCCGAAATACCAGCAAATGTTTTTTCACCCAATCTTGATGATACTTGGTGGTAATTACAAATACACAAATCCCACTTGGCTCACCAAATTTTGCTCTTCTAGGTTTAAGCGTTCGTTTACAAGAGCAGTTTTTATTTTTAGGTTTCCCTCTGTTCTCTCCTATATAGATAGATGAATTTGGAACTCTAAATCCAACATAGTTTGTATTAGCTCTTTGAAACTTGACAATACAAAGTAGTTCTCAGTTATGTCTCTATGGTTTGTATAGTCTTCAAGTAGCCCTAAGCAGAGACTGTGCAAAAGCACAGTCTGTTCTCTCCTATATAGATAGAGAATATGGAACTCTAAATCCAACATGGTTTGTAGTAGCACTTAGAAACTTGACAAAAAAAGAGGTCTCAGTTTTGTCTCTATGATTTGTTTCCTCTTAAAGTAGCCCTAAGCAGAGACTGTGGAAAAGCACTTTCATTGAAAGGGGTTGCCAAGCTTCCAAGAAATTTCGAGTTTCCGAAATACCAGCAAATATTTTTTCAACCAATCTTGATGATACGTGGTGGTAATGACAAGTACACAAATCCCACTTGGCTCACCAAATTTTGTTTTTCAAATTTGAAGCGTTCGTTTACAGTATCAGTTTATATTTTTAGGTTTCCCTCTGTTCTCTCCTATATACATAGATGAATTTGGAAATCTAAATCCAACATGCTTTCCTAATCAAGTAGCCCTAAGGAGAAACTGGGGAAAAGCACTTTCATTGAAAGGGTTTGTCAAGCTCCCAAAAAATTACGGGTTTCCGAAATACCAGCAAATGTTTTTTCACCCAATCTTGATGATACTTGGTGGTAATTACAAATACACAAATCCCACTTGGCTCACCAAATTTTGCTCTTCTAGGTTTAAGCGTTCGTTTACAAGAGCAGTTTTTATTTTTAGGTTTCCCTCTGTTCTCTCCTATATAGATAGATGAATTTGGAACTCTAAATCCAACATAGTTTGTATTAGCTCTTTGAAACTTGACAATACAAAGTAGTTCTCAGTTATGTCTCTATGGTTTGTATAGTCTTCAAGTAGCCCTAAGCAGAGACTGTGCAAAAGCACTTTCATTGAAAGGGGTTGCCAAGCTTCCAAAAAATTGCGAGTTTCTGAAATACCAGCAAATATTTTTACACCCAATCTTGATGATACGTGGTGGTAATGACAAGTACACAAATCCCACTTGGCTCACCAAATTATGATCTTCTAGTTTGAAGCGTTCGTCTACAGTAGCAGTTTTTATATTTAGGTTTCCCTCTGTTCTCTCCTATATAGATAGATGAATATGGAACTGTAAATCCAACATGGTTTGTAGTAGCTCTTAGATACTTGACAAAAAAAAGAGGTCTCAGTTTTGTCTCTACGGTTTGTTTCCTCTTCAAGTAGCCCTAAGCTGAAACTGTGGAAAAGCACTTTCACTAAAAGGGGTTGCCAAGCTTCCAAGAAATTACGAGTTTCCAAAAAACCTGCAAATATTTTTTCACCCAATATTGATGATACTTGGTGGTAATGATCAGTACAAAAATCCCACTTGGCTCACCAAATTTCGTTCTTCTAGGTTGAAGCGTTCGTCTACAGTAGCAGTTTTTATATTTAGGTTACCCTCTGTTCTCTCCTATATAGATAGATGAATTTGGAACTCTAAATCCAACATGGTTTGTAGTAGCTCTTTGAAACTTGACAAAATAAAGCAGTTCTCAGTTTTGTCTCTATGATTTGTTTCCTCTTCAAGTAGCCCTAAGCAGAGACTGTGGAAAAGCACTTTCATTGAAAGGGGTTGCCAAGCTTCTAAGAAATTACGAGTTTCCGAAATACCAGCAAATATTTTTTAACCCAATCTTGATGATACTTGGTGGTAATGACAAGTACACAATTCCCACTTGGCTCACCAAATTTTGTTCTTCTAGGTTGAAGCGTTCGTTTACAGTAGCAGTTTATATTTTAAGGTTTCCCTCTATTCTCTCCTATACAGATAGATGAATTTGGAACTCTAAATCCAACATGGTTTGTAGTAGCTCTTTGAAACTTGACAAAATAAAGGAGTTCTCAGTTTTGTCTCTATGGTTTGTTTCCTCTTCAAGTAGCCCTAGGCACAGACTGTGGAAAAGCACTTTCATTGAGAGGGGTTGCCAAGCTTCTAAGAAATAACGAGTTTTCGAAATGCCAGGAAATATTTTTTTACACAATCTTGGTGATACTTGGTGGTAATGATCAGTCCACAAATCGCACTTGGCTCAACAAATTTTGTTCTTCTAGGTTTAAGCGTTCGTCTACAGTAGCAGTTTTTATATTTATGTTTCACTCTGTTCTCTCTTATATAGATAGATGAATTTATAACTCTAAATCCAACATGCTTTGTAGTAGCTCTTTGAAACTTGACACAATACAGGAGTTCTCAGTATTGTCCCTATCGTTTGTTTCCACTTCACGTAGCCCTAGGCACAGACTGTGGAAATGCACTTTCATAGAAAGGGGTTGCCAAGCTTCCAAGAAATAACGAGTTTCTGAAATACCAGCAAATATTTCTTCACCCAATCTTGATGATACTTGGTGGTAATGATCAGTACACAAATCCCACTTTGCCACCAAATTTTGTTTTTCTAGGTTTAAGATTTCGTCTACAGTAGCAGTTTTTATATTTAGGTTTCACTCTGTTCTCTCTTATATAGATAGATAATTTGGAAGTCTAAATCCAACATGGTTTGTAGTACCTGTTTGTAACTTGAGACAATAAAGGAGTTCTCAGTTTTATCTCTAAGGTTTGTTTCCTCTTCAAGTAGCCATATGCACAGACTGTGGAAAAGCACTTTCATTGCGAGGGGTTGCCAAGCTTCTACGAAATAATGAGTTTCCGAAACACCAGCAAATATTTTTTCACTCAATCTTGATTATACTTGGTGATAATGATAAGTCCACAAATCGCACTTGGCTCAACAAATTTTGTTCTTCTAGGTTTAAGCGTTCGTCTACAGTAGCAGTTTTTATATTTAGGTTTCACTCTGTTCTCTCTTATAAAGATAGATGAATTTGAAACTCTAAATCCAACATGGTTTGTAGTAGCTGTTTGAAACTTGACAAAATAAAGGAGTTCTCAGTTTTGTCTCTATGTTTTGTTTCCTCTTCAAGTAGCCCTAGGCAGAGACTGTGGAAAAGCACTTTCATTGAGAGTGGTTGCCAGGCTTCTAAGAAATAACGAGTTTCCGAAATACCAGCAAATATTTTTTCACCCAATCTTGAAGATACTTGGTGGTAATGACAAGTACACAAATCCCACTTGGCTAACCAAATTTTGTTCTTCTAGCTTGAAGCGTTCGTATACAGTAGCAGTTTATATTTTTAGGTTTTCCTCTGTTCTCTCCTATATAGGTAGATGAATTTGGAACTCTAAATCCAACATGGTTTGTAGTAGCTCTTTGAAACTTGACAAAATAAAGGAGTTCTCAGTTTTGTCTCTAGGATTTGTATCCTCTTCAAGTAGCGCTAAGCAGAGACTGTGGATAAGCATTTTCATTAAAAGGGTTTGCCAAGCTCCCAAAAAATTACGGGTTTCCGAAATACCAGCAAATATTTTTTCACCCAATCTTGATGATACTTGGTGGTAATTACAAGTACACAAATCCCACTTGGCTCACCAAATTTTGCTCTTGTAGGTTGAAGCGTTCGTTTACAAGAGCAGTTTTTATTTTTAGGTTTTCCTCTGTTCTCTCCTATAGATAGATGAATTAGGAACTCGAAATCCAACATGGTTTGTAGTAGCTCTTCGAAACTTGACAAAATAAAATGTTCTCAGTTTTGTCTCTATGGTTTTTTCCTCTTCAAATAGCCCTAAGCCGATACTGCGGAGAAGCCAAGCTTGCAAGAAATTACGAGTTTCCGAAATACCAGCAAATATTTTTTCACCCAATCTTGATGATACGTGGTGGTAATGATCAGTACACAAATCCCACTTGGCTCACCAAATTGTGTTCTTCTAGGTTGAAGCGTTCGATTACAGTAGCAGTTTTTATTTTTAGGTTTCACTCTGATCTTTTTTATATAGATATATGAATTTGGAACTCTAAATCCAACATGGATTGTAGTAGATCTTTGAAACTTGACAAAATGAAGAAGTACTCAGTTTTGTCTCTATGTTTTGTTTCCTCTTCAATTAGCCCTAGTCATAGACTGTGGAAAAGCACTTTCATTGAGAGGGGTTGCCAGGTTTCTAAGAAATAACGAGTTTTCGAAATACAAGCAAATATTTTTCCACCCAATCTTGATGATACTTGGTGGTAATAACAAGTAGACAAATCCGACTTAGCTCACCCAATTTTGTTCTTCTAGTTTGAAGCGTTCGTTTACAATAGCAGTTTTTATTTTTAGGTTTTACACTGTTCTCTTTTATATAGATAGATGAATTTGGAACTCTAAATCCAACATGGTTTGTAGTAGCTCTTTGAAACTTGACAAAATGAAGGAGTTCTCAGTTTTGTCTCTATGATTTGTTTCCTCTTCAAGTAGCCCTAGGCACAGACTGTGGAAAAGCACTTTCATTGAGAGGGGTTTCCAGGCTTCTAAGAAATAACGAGTTTCCGAAATACCAGCAAATATTTTTTCACCCAATCTTGATGATAATTGGTGGTAATGACAAGTACACAAATCCCACTTGGCTTACCAAATTTTGTTCTTCTAGGTTGAAGCGTTCGTTTACAGTAACAGTTTATATTTTTAGGTTTCCCTCTGTTCTCTAATATATACATAGATGAATTTGGAACTCTAAATTCAACATGGTTTGTAGAGGCTCTTTGAAACTTGACAAAATAAAGGAGTTCTCTGTTTTGTCTCGATGATTTGTTTCCTCTTCATGTAGCCGTCAGCAGAGACTGTGGAAAAGCACTTTCATTGAAAGGGTTTGCCATGATCCAAGAAATTACGGGTTTCCGAAATACCAGCAAATATTTTTTCACCCAATTTTGATGATCCGTGGTGGTAATGATCATTACACAAATGCCACTGGGCTCACAAAATTGTGTTCTTCTAGGTTGAAGCGTTCGTTTACAGTAGCAGTTTTTATTTTTAGCTTTCACTCTGTTCTCTCCTATATAGATAGATGAATTTGGAACTCTAAAATCAACATGGTTTGTAGTAGCTCTCTGATACTTGACAAAATAAAGGAGTTCTCAGTTTTGTCTCTATGGTTTGTTTCCTCTTCAAGTAGCACTAGGCACAGACTGTGGAAAAGCGCTTTCCTTTGGAGTTGTTGCCAAGCTTCTAAGAAATAACGAATTCCCAAAATACCAGCAAATATTTTTTCACCCAATCTTGATGATCCTGGTGGTAATGATCAGTACACAAATACCACTTGGCTCACCAAATTGTGTTCTTCTCGGTTGAAGCGTTCGTTTACAATAGCAGTTTTTATTTGTAGGTTTCACTCTGTTCTCTTTTATATAGATAGATGAATTTGGAACTCTAAATCCAACATGGTTTGTAGTAGCTCTTTGAAACTTGACAAAATAAAAAAGTTCTCAGTTTTGTCTCTATGGTTTGTTTCCTCTTCAAATAGCCCTAGGCACAGACTGAGGAAAAGCACATTCAATGAGAGGCGTTGCCAAGCTGTTAAGAATTAACGAGTTTCTGAAATACCAGCAAATATTTTTTCACCCAATCTTGATGATACTTGGTGGTAATGATCTGTACACAAATGCCATTTGGCTCACTAAATTGTGTTCTTCTAGAGTGAAGCTTTCGTTTACAGTAGCAGTTCATATTTTTAGGTTTCACTCTGTTCTCTTCCATATAGATAGATGAATTTGGAACTCTAAATCCAACATGGTTTGTAGTAGCTCTTTGAAACTTGACAAAATAAAGGAGTTCTCAGTTTTGTCTCTATGGCTTGTTTCCTCTTCAAGTAGCCCTAGGCAGAGACTGTGTAAAAGCACTTTCATTGAAAGGGCTTGCCAAGGTTCCATGAAATTACAAGTTTCCGAAATACCAGCAAATATTTTTTCACCCAATCTTGAAGATACTTGGTGGTAATGACAAGTACAAAAGTCCCACTTGGCTCACCAAATTTTGTTCTTCTCCGTTGAAGCGTTCGTTTACAGTAGCAGTTTTTATTTTTAGGTTTCAATCTATTCCCTCCTATATAGATAGATGAATTTGGAACTCTAAATCCAACATGGTTTGTAGTAGCTCTTTGAAACTTGACAAAATAAAGGAGTTCTCAGTTTTGTCTCTATGGCTTGTTTCCTCTTCAAGTAGCCCTAGGCAGAGACTGTGAAAAAGCACTTTCATTGAAAAAGCTTGCCAAGCTTCCAAGAAATTACTAGTTTCCGAAATACCAGCAAATATTTTTTCACCCAATCTTGATGATACTTGGTGGTAATGACAAGTACACAAATCCCACTTGGCTCACCAAATTTTGTTCTTCTAGGTTGAAGCGTTCGTTTACAGTAGCAGTTTTTATTTTTAGGTTTCACTCTGTTCTCTCCTATATAGATAGATGAATTTGGAACTCTAAAATCAACATGGTTTGTAGTATCTCTCTGATACTTGACAAAGTAAAGGAGTTCTCAGTTTTGTCTGTATGGTTTGTTTCCTCTTCAAGTAGCACTAGGCACAGACTGTGGAAAAGCGCTTTCATTGGGAGTTGTTGCCAAGCTTCTAAGAAATAACGAGTTTCCAAAATACCAGCAAATATTTTTTCACCCAATCTTGATGATCCTGGTGGTAATGATCAGTACACAAATACCACTTGGCTCAACAAATTGTGTTCTTCTAGGTTGAAGCGTTCGTTTACAATAGCAGTTTTTATTTGTAGGTTTCACTCTGTTCTCTTTTATATAGATAGATGAATTTGGAACTCTAAAACCAAAATGGTTTGTAGTAGCTGTTTGAAACTTTACAAAATGAAGGAGTTCTCAGTTTTGTCTTTATTCATTGTTTCCTCTTCAAGTAGCACTAGGCACAGACTGTGGAAAAGCACTTTCATTGAGATTGGTTGCCAGGCTTCTAAGAAATAACGAGTTTCCGAAATACCAGCAAATATTTTTTCACCCAATCTTGATGATACTTGGTGGTAATGACAAGTACACAAATCCCACTTGGCTCACCAAATTGTGTTCTTCTAGGTTGAAGCGTTCGTTTACAGTAGCAGTTTTTATTTTTAGGTTTCAATCTATTCTCTCCTATATAGATAGATGAATTTGGAACTCTAAATCCAACATGGTTTGTAATAGCTCTTTGAAACTTGACAAAATAAAGGAGTTCTCAGTTTTGTCTCTATGATTTGTTTCCTCTTCAAGTAGCCCTCAGCAGAGACTGTGGAAAAGCACTTTCATTGAAAGGGTTTGCCAAGCTCCCAAGAAATTACGGGTTGCCGAAATACCAGCAAATATTTTTTCACCGAAACTTGATGATACTTGGTGTTAATGACAAGTACACAAATGCCACTTGGCTCACCAAATATTGCTCTTCTAGGTTGAAGCGTTCGTTTACAGTAGCAGTTTTTATTTTTAGGTTTCCCTCTGTTCTCTCCTATATAGATAGATGAATTTGGAACTCTAAATCCAACATGGTTTGTAGTAGCTCTTTGAAACTTGACAAAATAAAAAAGTTCTCAGTTTTGTCTCTATGGTTTGTTTCCTCTTCAAATAGCCCTAGGCACAGACTGAGGAAAAGCACATTCAATGAGAGGCGTTGCCAAGCTGTTAAGAATTAACGAGTTTCTGAAATACCAGCAAATATTTTTTCACCCAATCTTCATGATACGTGGTGGTAATGATCTGTACACAAATGCCACTTGGCTCACTAAATTGTGTTCTTCTAGAGTGAAGCTTTCGTTTACAGTAGCAGTTTATATTTTTAGGTTTCACTCTGTTCTCTTCCATATAGATAGATGAATTTGGAACTCTAAATCCAACATGGTTTGTAGTAGCTCTTTGAAACTTGACAAAATAAAGGAGTTCTCAGTTTTGTCTCTATGGCTTGTTTCCTCTTCAAGTAGCCCTAGGCAGAGACTGTGTAAAAGCACTTTCATTGAAAGGGCTTGCCAAGCTTCCGAGAAATTACGAGTTTCCGAAATACCAGCAAATATTTTTTCACCCAATCTTGATGATACTTGGTGGTAATGACAAGTACAAAAGTCCCACTTGGCTCACCAAATTTTGTTCTTCTACGTTGAAGCGTTCGTTTACAGTAGCAGTTTATATTTTTAGGTCTCCCTCTGTTCTCTCCTACATAGGTAGATGAATTTGGAAGTCTAAATCCAACATGGTTTGTAGTAGCTCTTTGAAACTTGACAAAATAAAGGAGTTCTCAGTTCTGTCTCTTTGATTTTTTCCTCTTCAAGTAGCCCTAAGCAGAGACTATGGAAAAGCACTTTCATTGAAAAGGGGTTGCAAAGCTTCTAAGCAATAAGGAGTGTCCGAAATTCCAGCAAATATTTTTTCACCCAATCTTGATGATACTTGGTGGTAATGACAAGTGCACAAATCCCACTTGGCACACCAAATTTTGTTCTTCTACGTTGAAGCGTTCGTCTACAGTAGCAGTTTTTATAATTAGGTTTCACTCTGTTCTCTCTTATATAGATAGATGAATATGGAACTCTAAATCCAACATGGTTTGTAGTAGCTCTTTGAAACTTGACAAAATAAAGGAGTTCTCAGTTTTGTCTCTTTGATTTGTTTCCTATTAAAGTAGCCCTAGGCACAGACTGTGGAAAAGCACTTTCATTGAAAGGGGTTGCCAAGCTTCTAAGAAATTACGAGTTTCCGAAATACCAGCAAATATTTTTTCACCCAATCTTGATGATACTTGGTGGTAATGACAAGTACACAAATCCCACTTGGCTCACCAAATTTTGTTCTTCTAGGTTGAAGCGTTCGTTTACAGTAGCAGTTTTTATTTTTAGGTTTCACTCTGTTCTCTCCTATATAGATAGATGAATTTGGAACTCTAAAATCAACATGGTTTGTAGTGTCTCTCTGATACTTGACAAAATAAAGGAGTTCTCAGTTTTGTCTGTATGGTTTGTTTCCTCTTCAAGTAGCACTAGGCACAGACTGTGGAAAAGCGCTTTCATTGGGAGTTGTTGCCAAGCTTCTAAGAAATAACGAGTTTCCAAAATACCAGCAAATATTTTTTCACCCAATCTTGATGATCCTGGTGGTAATGATCAGTACACAAATACCACTTGGCTCACCAAATTGTGTTCTTCTAGGTTGAAGCGTTCGTTTACAATAGCAGTTTTTATTTTTGGTTTCACTCTGTTCTCTCCTGTATAGATAGATGAATTTGGAACTCTAAATCCAACATGGTTTGTAGAAGCTTTTTGAAACTTGACAAAATAAAGGAGTTCTCAGTTTTGTCTTTATGGTTTATTTCCCCTTCAAGTATCCCTAGGCACAGACTGTGGAAAAGCACTTTCTTTGAGAGGGGTTGCCAAGCTTCTAAGAAATAACGAGTTTCCGAAATTCCAGCAAATATATTTTCACCCAATCTTGATGATACTTGGTGGTAATGACAAGTACACAAATCCCACTTGGCTCACCAAATTTTGTTCTTCTATATTGAAGAGTTCGTTTACAATAGCAGTTTTTATTTTTAGGATTCACTCTGTTCTCTCCTATATAGATAGATGAATTTGGAACTCTAAATCCAACATGGTTTGTAGTAGCTCTTTGAAACTTGACAAAATAAAAAAGTTCTCAGTTTTGTCTCTATGGTTTGTTTCCTCTTCAAATAGCCCTAGGCACAGACTGAGGAAAAGCACATTCAATAAGTGGCGTTGCCAAGCTGTTAAGAATTAACGAGTTTCTGAAATACCAGCAAATATTTTTTCACCCAATCTTCATCATACGTGGTGGTAATGATCTGTACACAAATGCCACTTGGCTCACTAAATTGTGTTCTTCTAGAGTGAAGCTTTCGTATACAGTAGCAGTTTATATTTTTAGGTTTCACTCTGTTCTCTTCCATATAGTTAGATGAATTTGGAACTCTAAATCCAACATGGTTTGTAGTAGCTCTTTGAAACTTGAAAAAATAAAGGAGTTCTCAGTTTTGTCTCTATGGCTTGTTTCCTCTTCAAGTAGCCCTAGGCAGAGACTGTGTAAAAGCACTTTCATTGAAAAGGCTTGCCAAGCTTCCAAGAAATTACGAGTTTCCGAAATACCAGCAAATATTTTTTCACCCAATCTTGATGATACTTGGTGGTAATGACAAGTACAAAAGTCCCACTTGGCTCACCAAATTTTGTTCTTCTACGTTGAAGCGTTCGTTTACAGTAGCAGTTTTTATTTTTAGGTTTCAATCTATTCTCTCCTATATAGATAGATGAATTTGGAACTCTAAATCCAACATGGTTTGTAGTAGCTCTTTGAAACTTGACAAAATAAAGGAGTTCTCAGTTTTGTCTCTATGGCTTGTTTCCTCTTCAAGTAGCCCTAGGCAGAGACTGTGAAAAAGCACTTTCATTGAAAGGGCTTGCCAAGCTTCCAAGAAATTACGAGTTTCCGAAATACCAGCAAATATTTTTTCACCCATTCTTGATGATACTTGGTGGTAATGACAAGTACACAAATCCCACTTGGCTCACCAAATTTTGTTCTTCTACGTTGAAGCGTTCGTCTACAGTAGCAGTTTTTATATTTAGGTTTCACTCTGTTCTCTCTTATATAGATAGATGAATATGGAACTCTAAATCCAACATGGTTTGTAGTAGCTCTTTGAAACTTGACAAAATAAAGGAGTTCTCAGTTTTGTCTCTTTGATTTGTTTCCTATTAAAGTAGCCCTAGGCACAGACTGTGGAAAAGCACTTTCATTGAAAGGGGTTGCCAAGCTTCTAAGAAATTACGAGTTTCCGAAATACCAGCAAATATTTTTTCACCCAATCTTGATGATACTTGGTGGTAATGACAAGTACACAAATCCCACTTGGCTCACCAAATTTTGTTCTTCTAGGTTGAAGCGTTCGTTTACAGTAGCAGTTTTTATTTTTAGGTTTCACTCTGTTCTCTCCTATATAGATAGATGAATTTGGAACTCTAAAATCAACATGGTTTGTAGTATCTCTCTGATACTTGACAAAATAAAGGAGTTCTCAGTTTTGTCTGTATGGTTTGTTTCCTCTTCAAGTAGCACTAGGCACAGACTGTGGAAAAGCGCTTTCATTGGGAGTTGTTGCCAAGCTTCAAAGAAATAACGAGTTTCCAAAATACCAGCAAATATTTTTTCACCCAATCTTCATGATACGTGGTGGTAATGATCAGTACACAAATACCACTTGGCTCACCAAATTGTGTTCTTCTAGAGTGAAGCTTTCGTATACAGTAGCAGTTTATATTTTTAGGTTTCACTCTGTTCTCTTCCACATAGTTAGATGAATTTGGAACTCTAAATCCAACATGGTTTGTAGTAGCTCTTTGAAACTTGAAAAAATAAAGGAGTTCTCAGTTTTGTCTCTATGGCTTGTTTCCTCTTCAAGTAGCCCTAGGCAGAGACTGTGTAAAAGCACTTTCATTGAAAGGGCTTGCCAAGCTTCCAAGAAATTACGAGTTTCCGAAATACCAGCAAATATTTTTTCACCCAATCTTGATGATACTTGGTGGTAATGACAAGTACAAAAGTCCCACTTGGCTCACCAAATTTTGTTCTTCTACGTTGAAGCGTTCGTTTACAGTAGCAGTTTATATTTTTAGGTCTCCCTCTGTTCTCTCCTACATAGGTAGATGAATTTGGAAGTCTAAATCCGACATGGTTTGTAGTAGCTCTTTGAAACTTGACAAAATAAAGGAGTTCTCAGTTTTGTCTCTTTGATTTGTTTCCTCTTAAAGTAGCCCTAGGCACAGACTGTGGAAAAGCACTTTCATTGAAAGGGGTTGCCAAGCTTCTAAGAAATTACGAGTTTCCGAAATACCAGCAAATATTTTTTCACCCAATCTTGATGATACTTGGTGGTAATGACAAGTACACAAATCCCACTTGGCTCACCAAATTTTGTTCTTCTAGGTTGAAGCGTTCGTTTACAGTAGCAGTTTTTATTTTTAGGTTTCACTCTGTTCTCTCCTATATAGATAGATGAATTTGGAACTCTAAAATCAACATGGTTTGTAGTATCTCTCTGATACTTGACAAAATAAAGGAGTTCTCAGTTTTGTCTGTATGGTTTGTTTCCTCTTCAAGTAGCACTAGGCACAGACTGTGGAAAAGCACTTTCATTGGGAGTTGTTGCCAAGCTTCTAAGAAATAACGAGTTTCCAAAATACCAGCAAATATTTTTTCACCCAATCTTGATGATCCTGGTGGTAATGATCAGTACACAAATACCACTTGGCTCACCAAATTGTGTTCTTCTAGGTTGAAGCGTTCGTTTACAATAGCAGTTTTTATTTGTAGGTTTCACTGTGTTCTCTTCCATATAGATAGATGAATTTGAAACTCTAAATCCAAAATGGTTTGTAGTAGCTGTTTGAAACTTTACAAAATGAAGGAGTTCTAAGTTTTGTCGTTATTCATTGTTTCCTCTTCAAGTAGCACTAGGCACAGACTGTGGAAAAGCACTTTCATTGAGTTGGTTGCCAGGCTTCTAAGAAATAACGAGTTTCCGAAATGCCAGCAAATATTTTTTCACCCAATCTTGATGATACTTGGTGGTAATGACAAGTACACAAATCCCACTTGGCTCACCAAATTGTGTTCTTCTAGGTTGAAGCGTTCGTTTACAGTAGCAGTTTTTATTTTTAGGTTTCAATCTATTCTCTCCTATATAGATAGATGAATTTGGAACTCTAAATCCAACATGGTTTCTAGTAGCTCTTTGAAACTTGACAAAATAAAGGAGTTCTCAGTTCTGTCTCTTTGATTTTTTCCTCTTCAAGTAGCCCTAAGCAGAGACTATGGAAAAGCACTTTCATTGAAAAGGGGTTGCAAAGCTTCTAAGAAATAAGGAGTGTCCGAAATTCCAGCAAATATTTTTTCACCCAATCTTGATGACACTTGGTGGTAATGACAAGTACACAAATCCCACTTGGCTCACCAAATTTTGTTCTTCTACGTTGAAGCGTTCGTCTACAGTAGCAGTTTTTATATTTAGGTTTCACTCTGTTCTCTCTTATATAGATAGATGAATATGGAACTCTAAATCCAACATGGTTTGTAGTAGCTCTTTGAAACTTGACAAAATAAAGGAGTTCTCAGTTTTGTCTCTTTCATTTGTTTCCTCCTAAAGTAGCCGTAGGCACAGACTGTGGAAAAGCACTTTCATTGAAAATGGTTGCCAAGCTTCTAAGAAATTACGAGTTTCCGAAATACCAGCAAATATTTTTTCACCCAATCTTGATGATACTTGGTGGTAATGACAAGTACACAAATCCCACTTGGCTCACCAAATTTTGTTCTTCTAGGTTGAAGCGTTCGTTTACAGTAGCAGTTTTTATTTTTAGGTTTCACTCTGTTCTCTCCTATATAGATAGATGAATTTGGAACTCTAAAATCAACATGGTTTGTAGTATCTCTCTGATACTTGACAAAATAAAGGAGTTCTCAGTTTTGTCTGTATGGTTTGTTTCCTCTTCAAGTAGCACTAGGCACAGACTGTGGAAAAGCGCTTTCATTGGGAGTTGTTGCCAAGCTTCAAAGAAATAACGAGTTTCCAAAATACCAGCAAATATTTTTTCACCCAATCTTCATGATACGTGGTGGTAATGATCAGTACACAAATACCACTTGGCTCACCAAATTGTGTTCTTCTAGAGTGAAGCTTTCGTATACAGTAGCAGTTTATATTTTTAGGTTTCACTCTGTTCTCTTCCACATAGTTAGATGAATTTGGAACTCTAAATCCAACATGGTTTGTAGTAGCTCTTTGAAACTTGAAAAAATAAAGGAGTTCTCAGTTTTGTCTCTATGGCTTGTTTCCTCTTCAAGTAGCCCTAGGCAGAGACTGTGTAAAAGCACTTTCATTGAAAGGGCTTGCCAAGCTTCCAAGAAATTACGAGTTTCCGAAATACCAGCAAATATTTTTTCACCCAATCTTGATGATCCTGGTGGTAATGATCAGTACACAAATACCACTTGGCTCACCAAATTTTGTTCTTCTAGGTTGAAGCGTTCGTTTACAATAGCAGTTTTTATTTTTGGTTTCACTCTGTTCTCTCCTGTATAGATAGATGAATTTGGAACTCTAAATCCAACATGGTTTGTAGAAGCTTTTTGAAACTTGACAAAATAAAGGAGTTCTCAGTTTTGTCTTTATGGTTTATTTCCCCTTCAAGTATCCCTAGGCACAGACTGTGGAAAAGCACTTTCTTTGAGAGGGGTTGCCAAGCTTCTAAGAAATAACGAGTTTCCGAAATTCCAGCAAATATATTTTCACCCAATCTTGATGATACTTGGTGGTAATGACAAGTACACAAATCCCACTTGGCTCACCAAATTTTGTTCTTCTATATTGAAGAGTTCGTTTACAATAGCAGTTTTTATTTTTAGGATTCACTCTGTTCTCTCCTATATAGATAGATGAATTTGGAACTCTAAATCCAACATGGTTTGTAGTAGCTCTTTGAAACTTGACAAAATAAAAAAGTTCTCAGTTTTGTCTCTATGGTTTGTTTCCTCTTCAAATAGCCCTAGGCACAGACTGAGGAAAAGCACATTCAATAAGTGGCGTTGCCAAGCTGTTAAGAATTAACGAGTTTCTGAAATACCAGCAAATATTTTTTCACCCAATCTTCATCATACGTGGTGGTAATGATCTGTACACAAATGCCACTTGGCTCACTAAATTGTGTTCTTCTAGAGTGAAGCTTTCGTATACAGTAGCAGTTTATATTTTTAGGTTTCACTCTGTTCTCTTCCATATAGTTAGATGAATTTGGAACTCTAAATCCAACATGGTTTGTAGTAGCTCTTTGAAACTTGAAAAAATAAAGGAGTTCTCAGTTTTGTCTCTATGGCTTGTTTCCTCTTCAAGTAGCCCTAGGCAGAGACTGTGTAAAAGCACTTTCATTGAAAAGGCTTGCCAAGCTTCCAAGAAATTACGAGTTTCCGAAATACCAGCAAATATTTTTTCACCCAATCTTGATGATACTTGGTGGTAATGACAAGTACAAAAGTCCCACTTGGCTCACCAAATTTTGTTCTTCTACGTTGAAGCGTTCGTTTACAGTAGCAGTTTTTATTTTTAGGTTTCAATCTATTCTCTCCTATATAGATAGATGAATTTGGAACTCTAAATCCAACATGGTTTGTAGTAGCTCTTTGAAACTTGACAAAATAAAGGAGTTCTCAGTTTTGTCTCTATGGCTTGTTTCCTCTTCAAGTAGCCCTAGGCAGAGACTGTGAAAAAGCACTTTCATTGAAAGGGCTTGCCAAGCTTCCAAGAAATTACGAGTTTCCGAAATACCAGCAAATATTTTTTCACCCATTCTTGATGATACTTGGTGGTAATGACAAGTACACAAATCCCACTTGGCTCACCAAATTTTGTTCTTCTACGTTGAAGCGTTCGTCTACAGTAGCAGTTTTTATATTTAGGTTTCACTCTGTTCTCTCTTATATAGATAGATGAATATGGAACTCTAAATCCAACATGGTTTGTAGTAGCTCTTTGAAACTTGACAAAATAAAGGAGTTCTCAGTTTTGTCTCTTTGATTTGTTTCCTATTAAAGTAGCCCTAGGCACAGACTGTGGAAAAGCACTTTCATTGAAAGGGGTTGCCAAGCTTCTAAGAAATTACGAGTTTCCGAAATACCAGCAAATATTTTTTCACCCAATCTTGATGATACTTGGTGGTAATGACAAGTACACAAATCCCACTTGGCTCACCAAATTTTGTTCTTCTAGGTTGAAGCGTTCGTTTACAGTAGCAGTTTTTATTTTTAGGTTTCACTCTGTTCTCTCCTATATAGATAGATGAATTTGGAACTCTAAAATCAACATGGTTTGTAGTATCTCTCTGATACTTGACAAAATAAAGGAGTTCTCAGTTTTGTCTGTATGGTTTGTTTCCTCTTCAAGTAGCACTAGGCACAGACTGTGGAAAAGCGCTTTCATTGGGAGTTGTTGCCAAGCTTCAAAGAAATAACGAGTTTCCAAAATACCAGCAAATATTTTTTCACCCAATCTTCATGATACGTGGTGGTAATGATCAGTACACAAATACCACTTGGCTCACCAAATTGTGTTCTTCTAGAGTGAAGCTTTCGTATACAGTAGCAGTTTATATTTTTAGGTTTCACTCTGTTCTCTTCCACATAGTTAGATGAATTTGGAACTCTAAATCCAACATGGTTTGTAGTAGCTCTTTGAAACTTGAAAAAATAAAGGAGTTCTCAGTTTTGTCTCTATGGCTTGTTTCCTCTTCAAGTAGCCCTAGGCAGAGACTGTGTAAAAGCACTTTCATTGAAAGGGCTTGCCAAGCTTCCAAGAAATTACGAGTTTCCGAAATACCAGCAAATATTTTTTCACCCAATCTTGATGATACTTGGTGGTAATGACAAGTACAAAAGTCCCACTTGGCTCACCAAATTTTGTTCTTCTACGTTGAAGCGTTCGTTTACAGTAGCAGTTTATATTTTTAGGTCTCCCTCTGTTCTCTCCTACATAGGTAGATGAATTTGGAAGTCTAAATCCGACATGGTTTGTAGTAGCTCTTTGAAACTTGACAAAATAAAGGAGTTCTCAGTTTTGTCTCTTTGATTTGTTTCCTCTTAAAGTAGCCCTAGGCACAGACTGTGGAAAAGCACTTTCATTGAAAGGGGTTGCCAAGCTTCTAAGAAATTACGAGTTTCCGAAATACCAGCAAATATTTTTTCACCCAATCTTGATGATACTTGGTGGTAATGACAAGTACACAAATCCCACTTGGCTCACCAAATTTTGTTCTTCTAGGTTGAAGCGTTCGTTTACAGTAGCAGTTTTTATTTTTAGGTTTCACTCTGTTCTCTCCTATATAGATAGATGAATTTGGAACTCTAAAATCAACATGGTTTGTAGTATCTCTCTGATACTTGACAAAATAAAGGAGTTCTCAGTTTTGTCTGTATGGTTTGTTTCCTCTTCAAGTAGCACTAGGCACAGACTGTGGAAAAGCACTTTCATTGGGAGTTGTTGCCAAGCTTCTAAGAAATAACGAGTTTCCAAAATACCAGCAAATATTTTTTCACCCAATCTTGATGATCCTGGTGGTAATGATCAGTACACAAATACCACTTGGCTCACCAAATTGTGTTCTTCTAGGTTGAAGCGTTCGTTTACAATAGCAGTTTTTATTTGTAGGTTTCACTGTGTTCTCTTCCATATAGATAGATGAATTTGAAACTCTAAATCCAAAATGGTTTGTAGTAGCTGTTTGAAACTTTACAAAATGAAGGAGTTCTAAGTTTTGTCGTTATTCATTGTTTCCTCTTCAAGTAGCACTAGGCACAGACTGTGGAAAAGCACTTTCATTGAGTTGGTTGCCAGGCTTCTAAGAAATAACGAGTTTCCGAAATGCCAGCAAATATTTTTTCACCCAATCTTGATGATACTTGGTGGTAATGACAAGTACACAAATCCCACTTGGCTCACCAAATTGTGTTCTTCTAGGTTGAAGCGTTCGTTTACAGTAGCAGTTTTTATTTTTAGGTTTCAATCTATTCTCTCCTATATAGATAGATGAATTTGGAACTCTAAATCCAACATGGTTTCTAGTAGCTCTTTGAAACTTGACAAAATAAAGGAGTTCTCAGTTCTGTCTCTTTGATTTTTTCCTCTTCAAGTAGCCCTAAGCAGAGACTATGGAAAAGCACTTTCATTGAAAAGGGGTTGCAAAGCTTCTAAGAAATAAGGAGTGTCCGAAATTCCAGCAAATATTTTTTCACCCAATCTTGATGACACTTGGTGGTAATGACAAGTACACAAATCCCACTTGGCTCACCAAATTTTGTTCTTCTACGTTGAAGCGTTCGTCTACAGTAGCAGTTTTTATATTTAGGTTTCACTCTGTTCTCTCTTATATAGATAGATGAATATGGAACTCTAAATCCAACATGGTTTGTAGTAGCTCTTTGAAACTTGACAAAATAAAGGAGTTCTCAGTTTTGTCTCTTTCATTTGTTTCCTCCTAAAGTAGCCGTAGGCACAGACTGTGGAAAAGCACTTTCATTGAAAATGGTTGCCAAGCTTCTAAGAAATTACGAGTTTCCGAAATACCAGCAAATATTTTTTCACCCAATCTTGATGATACTTGGTGGTAATGACAAGTACACAAATCCCACTTGGCTCACCAAATTTTGTTCTTCTAGGTTGAAGCGTTCGTTTACAGTAGCAGTTTTTATTTTTAGGTTTCACTCTGTTCTCTCCTATATAGATAGATGAATTTGGAACTCTAAAATCAACATGGTTTGTAGTATCTCTCTGATACTTGACAAAATAAAGGAGTTCTCAGTTTTGTCTGTATGGTTTGTTTCCTCTTCAAGTAGCACTAGGCACAGACTGTGGAAAAGCGCTTTCATTGGGAGTTGTTGCCAAGCTTCAAAGAAATAACGAGTTTCCAAAATACCAGCAAATATTTTTTCACCCAATCTTCATGATACGTGGTGGTAATGATCAGTACACAAATACCACTTGGCTCACCAAATTGTGTTCTTCTAGAGTGAAGCTTTCGTATACAGTAGCAGTTTATATTTTTAGGTTTCACTCTGTTCTCTTCCATATAGTTAGATGAATTTGGAACTCTAAATCCAACATGGTTTGTAGTAGCTCTTTGAAACTTGAAAAAATAAAGGAGTTCTCAGTTTTGTCTCTATGGCTTGTTTCCTCTTCAAGTAGCCCTAGGCAGAGACTGTGTAAAAGCACTTTCATTGAAAGGGCTTGCCAAGCTTCCAAGAAATTACGAGTTTCCGAAATACCAGCAAATATTTTTTCACCCAATCTTGATGATATTTGGTGGTAATGACAAGTACAAAAGTCCCACTTGGCTCACCAAATTTTGTTCTTCTACGTTGAAGCGTTCGTTTACAGTAGCAGTTTATATTTTTAGGTCTCCCTCTGTTCTCTCCTACATAGGTAGATGAATTTGGAAGTCTAAATCCGACATGGTTTGTAGTAGCTCTTTGAAACTTGACAAAATAAAGGAGTTCTCAGTTTTGTCTCTTTGATTTGTTTCCTCTTAAAGTAGCCCTAGGCACAGACTGTGGAAAAGCACTTTCATTGAAAGGGGTTGCCAAGCTTCTAAGAAATTACGAGTTTCTGAAATACCAGCAAATATTTTTTCACCCAATCTTGATGATACTTGGTGGTAATGACAAGTACACAAATCCCACTTGGCTCACCAAATTTTGTTCTTCTAGGTTGAAGCGTTCGTTTACAGTAGCAGTTTTTATTTTTAGGTTTCACTCTGTTCTCTCCTATATAGATAGATGAATTTGGAACTCTAAAATCAACATGGTTTGTAGTATCTCTCTGATACTTGACAAAATAAAGGAGTTCTCAGTTTTGTCTGTATGGTTTGTTTCCTCTTCAAGTAGCACTAGGCACAGACTGTGGAAAAGCACTTTCATTGGGAGTTGTTGCCAAGCTTCTAAGAAATAACGAGTTTCCAAAATACCAGCAAATATTTTTTCACCCAATCTTGATGATCCTGGTGGTAATGATCAGTACACAAATACCACTTGGCTCACCAAATTGTGTTCTTCTAGGTTGAAGCGTTCGTTTACAATAGCAGTTTTTATTTGTAGGTTTCACTGTGTTCTCTTCCATATAGATAGATGAATTTGAAACTCTAAATCCAAAATGGTTTGTAGTAGCTGTTTGAAACTTTACAAAATGAAGGAGTTCTAAGTTTTGTCGTTATTCATTGTTTCCTCTTCAAGTAGCACTAGGCACAGACTGTGGAAAAGCACTTTCATTGAGTTGGTTGCCAGGCTTCTAAGAAATAACGAGTTTCCGAAATGCCAGCAAATATTTTTTCACCCAATCTTGATGATACTTGGTGGTAATGACAAGTACACAAATCCCACTTGGCTCACCAAATTGTGTTCTTCTAGGTTGAAGCGTTCGTTTACAGTAGCAGTTTTTATTTTTAGGTTTCAATCTATTCTCTCCTATATAGATAGATGAATTTGGAACTCTAAATCCAACATGGTTTCTAGTAGCTCTTTGAAACTTGACAAAATAAAGGAGTTCTCAGTTCTGTCTCTTTGATTTTTTCCTCTTCAAGTAGCCCTAAGCAGAGACTATGGAAAAGCACTTTCATTGAAAAGGGGTTGCAAAGCTTCTAAGAAATAAGGAGTGTCCGAAATTCCAGCAAATATTTTTTCACCCAATCTTGATGACACTTGGTGGTAATGACAAGTACACAAATCCCACTTGGCTCACCAAATTTTGTTCTTCTACGTTGAAGCGTTCGTCTACAGTAGCAGTTTTTATATTTAGGTTTCACTCTGTTCTCTCTTATATAGATAGATGAATATGGAACTCTAAATCCAACATGGTTTGTAGTAGCTCTTTGAAACTTGACAAAATAAAGGAGTTCTCAGTTTTGTCTCTTTCATTTGTTTCCTCCTAAAGTA
Organism: Callospermophilus lateralis; assembly: GCF_048772815.1. Lineage (NCBI taxonomy): Eukaryota > Metazoa > Chordata > Mammalia > Rodentia > Sciuridae > Callospermophilus > Callospermophilus lateralis. Next base: position 31,203 of record NW_027514765.1, on the reverse strand, counting down.
GCCGTAGGCACAGACTGTGGAAAAGCACTTTCATTGAAAATGGTTGCCAAGCTTCTAAGAAATTACGAGTTTCCGAAATACCAGCAAATATTTTTTCACCCAATCTTGATGATACTTGGTGGTAATGACAAGTACACAAATCCCACTTGGCTCACCAAATTTTGTTCTTCTAGGTTGAAGCGTTCGTTTACAGTAGCAGTTTTTATTTTTTAGGTTTCACTCTGTTCTCTCCTATATAGATAGATGAATTTGGAACTCTAAAATCAACATGGTTTGTAGTATCTCTCTGATACTTGATAAAATAAAGGAGTTCTCAGTTTTGTCTGTATGGTTTGTTTCCTCTTCAAGTAGCACTAGGCACAGACTGTGGAAAAGCACTTTCATTGGGAATTGTTGCCAAGCTTCTAAGAAATAACGAGTTTCCAAAATACCAGCAAATATTTTTTCACCCAATCTTGATGAAACGTGTTGGAAATGAGAAGTACACAAATCCCTCTTGGCTCAACAAATTTTGTTTATCTAGGTTGAAGCATTCGTTTACAGTTGCAGTTTTTATTTTTGGTTTCACTCTGTTCTCTCCTATATAGATAGATGAATTTGGAACTCTAAATCCAACATGGTTTCTAGTAGCTCATTGAAACTTGACAAAATAAAGGAGTTCTCAGTTCTGTCTCTTTGATTTTTTCCTCTTCAAGTAGACCTAAGCAGAGACTATGGAAAACACTTAAATTGAGAGGGGTTTCCAAGCTTCTAAGAAATAATGAGTTTCCGAAATACCAGCAAATATTTTTTCACACAACCTTGATGATACATGGTGGTAATGATCAGTACACAAAAACCACTTGGCTCACCAAATTGTATTCTTCTATGTTGAAGCGTTCGTGTACAGTAGCAGATTTTTTATGTAGGTTTCACTCTGTTCTCTCTTATATAGATAGATGAATTTGGAACTCTAAATCCAACGTCGTTTGTAGTAGCTCTTTGAAACTTGACCAAATAAAGGAGTTCTCAGTTTTGTCTCTATAATTCGTTTCCTCTTCAAGTAGCCCTAAGCAATGACTGTGGAAAACCACTTTCATTGAAAGGGGTTGCCAAGCTTCCAAGAAATTACGTGTTTCCGAAATACCGGCAAATATTTTTTCACCCGAAGTGGATGATACGTCTTGCTAATGACAAGTACTCAAACCCCACTTCTCTCACCAAATTTTCTTCTTATAGTTTGAAGCGTTCGTCTTCAGTAGCAGTTTTTATATTTAGGTTTCACTCTGTTCTCTCCTATATAGATAGAATAATTTGGAACTCTTAATCCAACATGGTTTGTAGTAGCTCTTTGAAAGTTGACAAAATAAAGTAGTTCTCAGTTTTGTCTCTATGATTTATTTCCTCTTCAAGTAGCCCTAGGCACAGACTGTGGAAAAGCACTTTCATTGAGAGGGGTTGCCAAGCTTCTAAGAAATAAGGAGTTTCCGAAATACCAGCAGATATTTTTTCACCCAATCCTGATGATACTTGGTGGTAATGATCAGGACAGAAATCCCACTTCCCTCACCAAATTCTGTTCTTCTATGTTTAAGCGTTCATCTACAGTAGCAGTTTTTATTTTTAGGTTTCCCTCTGTTCTCTCCTATATAGATAGATGAATTTGGAACTCTAAATCCAACATGGTTTGTAGTAGCTCTTTGAAACTAAACAAAATAAAGGAGTTCTCAGTTTTGTCTCTATGGTTTGTTTCCCCTTCAAGTAGCCCTAAGCAGAGACTGTGTTAATGCACTTTCATTGACAGGGTTTGCCAAGCTTCCAAGAAATTACGAGTTTCCGAAATAGCAGCAAATATGTTTTTAACCCAATCTGGATGATACATTGTGGTAATGACAAGTAAACAAACCCACTTGGCTCAACAAATTTTGTTCTTCTAGGTTGAAGTGTTCGTCTACAGTAACAGTTTTTATGTTTAGTTTTCACTCTGTTAATTCCTATTTAGATAGATGAATTTGGAACTCTAAAATCCAACATGGTTTGTAGTAGCTCTTTGAAACTTGACAAAATAAAAGAGTTCTCAGCTTTGTCTCTATAATTTGTGTCCTCTTCAAGTAGCCCAAAGCAGAGACTTTGGAAAAGAACTTTCATTGAAATGGGTTGCCAAAATTTCCAAGAAATTACGAGTTTCCGAAACACCAGCATATATTTTTTAACCAAATCTTGATGATACTTGGTTTTAATGATAAGTACACAAATCCCACTTGGGTCACCAAATTTAGTTCTTCTAGGTTGAAGCGTTCGTTGACAGTAGCAGTTTTTATTTTTAGGTTTCCCTGTGTTCTCTCCTATATAGATAGATGACTTTGGAACTCTAAATCAACCATGGTTTGTAGTAGCTCTTTGAAACTTGAAAAAAAACTAGTTCTCAGTTTTGTCTTTATGATTTGCTTCCTATTCAAGTATCCCTAAGCAGAGACTGTGAAAAGCACTTTCATTGAAAGGGGTTGCCAAGCTTCCAAGAAATTACGAGTTTCCGAAATACCAGCAAATATTTTTTCACCCAATCTTGTTTGATACGTGGTGGTAATGAACGGTACACAAATCCCACTTGGCTCACCAAATATTGTTCTTCTAGGTTGAAGCGTTCATTTACTGTAGCAGTTTTTATTTTTAGGTTTTCCTCTGTTCTCTCCTATATAGATAGATGAATTTGGAACTCTAAATCCAACATGGTTTGTAGTAGATCTTTGAAACTTGACAAAATAAAGGAGTTCTCAGTTTTGTCTCTATGGTTTGTTTCCCCTTCAAGTAGCCCTAGGCACAGACTGTGGAAAAGCACTTTCATTGAGAGGTGTTGCCAAGGTTCTAAGAAATAACGAGTTTCTGAAAAACCAGCAAATATTTTTTCACCCAATCTTGATGATACGTGGGGGTAATGACAAGTACACAAATTTTACTTGGCACAACATATTTTGTTCTTCTAGGTTGAAGCGTTCGTTTACAATATGAGTTTTTATTTTTAGGTTTCACTATGTTCTCTCCTATATAGATAGATGAATTTGGAACTCTAAATAAAACATGGTTTCTAGTAGCTCTTTGAAACTTGACAAAATAAAGGAGTTCTCAGTTTTGTCTCTATGGTTTGTTTCCTCTTCATGTAGCCCTAGGCACAGACTGTGGAAAATCAATTTAATTGAGTGGGGTTGCCAAGCTTCTAAGAAATAACGAGTTTCCTAAATACCAGCAAATATTTTTTCACCCAATCTTGATGATACTTGGTGGTAATGACAAGTACACAAATCGCACTTGGCTCACCAAACTTTGTTCTTCTAGGTTGAAGCGTTCGTTTAGAGTAGCAGTTTTTATTTTTAGGTTACCCTCTGTTCTCTCCTATATAGATAGATGACTTTGGAACTCTAAATCAACCAAGGTTTGTAGTAGCTCTTTGAAACTTGAAAAAAAAAAACTAGTTTTCAGTTTTGTCTTTATGATTTGATTCCTTTTCTAGTAGCCCTAAGCAGAGACTGTGGAAAAGCACTTTCATTGAAAGGGGTTGCCAAGCTTCCAAGAAATTACGAGTTTCCGAAATACCAGCAAATGTTTTTTCACCCAATCTTGTTGATACGTGGTTTTAATGATCGGTACACAAATCCCACTTGGCTCACCAAATTTTTTTCTTCTAGGTTGAAGCGTTCATTTACTGTAGCAGTTTTTATTTTTAGGTTTTCCTCTGTTCTCTCCTATATAGATAGATGAATTTGGAACTCTAAATCCAACATGGTTTGTAGTAGCTCTTTGAAACTTGACAAAATAAAGGAGTTCTCAGTTTTGTCTCTATGGTTTGTTTCCTCTTCAGGTAGCCCTAGGCACAGACTGCGGAAAATCACTTTCATTGAGAGGGGTTGCCAAGCTTCCAAGAAATAACGAGTTTCCGAAATACCAGCAAATATTTTTTCAACCAATCTTGATGATACTTGGTGGTAATGATCAGTACACAAATCCCACTTGGTTCGCCAAATTTTGTTCTTCTAGGTTGAAGCGTTCGTCTAGAGTAGCAGTTTTTATGTTTAGGTTTCACTCTGTTCTCTCCTATGTAGATAGATGAATAGGGAACTCTAAATCCAACATGGTTTGTAGTAGCTCTTTGAAACTTGACAAAATAAAGGAGTTCTCAGTTTTGTCTCTATAATTTCTTTCCTCTTCAAGTAGCCCTAAGAAAGACTGTGTAAAAGCACTTTCATTGACAGGGGTTGCCAAGCTAACAAGAAATTATGAGTTTCCGAAATACCAACAAATATTTTTTCACCCAGTCTGGATGATACGTGGTGGTAATGAAAAGTACACAAATCCCACTTGGCTCACCAAATTTTGTTCTTCTAGGTTGAAGCGTTGTTTACAGTAGCAGTTTTTATTTTTAGGTTTCCATCTGTTCTATCCTATATAGATAGATGAATTTGGAACTCTAAATCCAACATGGTTTGTAGTAGCTCTTTGAAACTTGACAAAATAAAAGAGTTCTCAGCTTTGTCTCTATAATTTGTTTCCTCTTCAAGTAGCCCAAAGCAGAGTCTTTGGAAAAGCACTTTCATTGAAAGGGGTTGCCAAGCTTCCAAGAAAATACGAGTTTCCGAAATAACAACAAATATTTTTTCGCCCAATCTTGATGATACTTGGTGGTAATGACAATTACACAAATCGCACTTGGCTCACCAAATTTTGTTTTTCTAGGTTGAAGCGTTCTTTTACAGTAGCAGTTTTTATTTTTAGGTTTCCCTCTGTTCTCTCCTATATAGATAGATGAATTTGGAACTCTAAAATCAACATGGTTTGTAGTATCTCTCTGATACTTGACAAAATAAAGGAGTTCTCAGTTTTGTCTGTATGGTTTGTTTCCTCTTCAAGTAGCACTAGGCACAGACTGTGGAAAAGCGCTTTCATTGGGAGTTGTTGCCAAGCTTCTAAGAAATAACGAGTTTCCAAAATACCAGCAAATATTTTTTCACCCAATCTTGATGATCCTGGTGGTAATGATCAGTACACAAATACCACTTGGCTCACCAAATTGTGTTTTTCTAGGTTGAAGCGTTCGTTTACAATAGCAGTTTTTATTTTTGGTTTCACTCTGTTCTCTCCTGTATAGATAGATGAATTTGGAACTCTAAATCCAACATGGTTTGTAGAAGCTTTTTGAAACTTGACAAAATAAAGGAGTTCTCAGTTTTGTCTTTATGGTTTATTTCCCCTTCAAGTATCCCTAGGCACAGACTGTGGAAAAGCACTTTCTTTGAGAGGGGTTGCCAAGCTTCTAAGAAATAACGAGTTTACGAAATTCCAGCAAATATATTTTCACCCAATCTTGATGATACTTGGTGGTAATGACAAGTACACAAATCCCACTTGGCTCACCAAATTTTGTTCTTCTATATTGAAGCGTTCGTTTACAATAGCAGTTTTTATTTTTAGGATTCACTCTGTTCTCTCCTATATAGATTGATGAATTTGGAACTCTAAATCCAACATGATTTCTAGTAGCTCTTTGAAACTTGACACAATAAAGGAGTTCTCAGTTTTGTCTGTATGGTTTTTTTCCTCTTCAAGTAACCCTAGGCACAGACTGTGGGAAAGCACTTTCATTGAGAGGGTTTGACAAGCTTGTAAGAAATAACGAGTTTCCGAAATACCAGCAAATATTTTTTCACCCAATCTTGATGATACTTGGTGGTAATGATCAGTACACAAATCCCACTTGGCTAACCAAATTTTCTTCCTCTAGGTTAAGGCGTTCGTCTGCAGTAGCAGTTTTTATTCTTAGGTTTCACTCTGTTCTCTCCTATGTAGATAGATGAATTTGGAACTCAAAATCCAACATTGTTTGTTGTAGCTCTTTGAAACTTGACAAAATAAAGGAGTTCTCAGTTTGTTCTCTATAATTTGTTTACTCTTCAAGGAGCCCTAATAAAGACTGTGGATAAGCACTTTCATTGAAAGAGGTTGCCAAGCTTCCAAGAAATAATGAGTTTCCGAAATACCAGCAAATATTTTATCACCCAATCTTGATGATACGTGATGGTAATGACAAGTACACAAATCCCACATGGCTCACCAAATTTTGTTCTTCTAGGTTGAAGAGTTCGTTTCAAGTAGCAGTTATTATTTTTAGGTTTCACTCTGTTCTCTCCGATATAGATAGATGAATTTGGAACTCTAAATCCAACATGGTTTCTAGTAGCTCTTTGAAACTTGACAAAATAAAGGAGTTCTCAGTTTTGTATCTATGGTTTGTTTCCTCTTCAGGTAGCCCTGGGCAGAGACTGTGGAAAAGCACTTTCATTGAGAGGGGTTGCCAAGCTTCTAAGAAATAACGAGTTTCTGAAATACCAGCAAATATTATTTCACCCAATCTTGATGATAATTGGTGGTAATGATCAGTACACAAATCCCACTTGGCTCACCAATGTTTGTTCTTCTAGGTTGAAGTGTTCGTCTACAGTAACAGTTTTTATGTTTAGGTTTCACTCTGTTAATTCCTATCTAGATATATGAATTTGGAACTCTAAATCCAACATGGTTTGTAGTAGCTCTTTGAAACTTGACAAAATAAAAGAGTTCTCAGCTTTGTCTCTATAATTTGTGTCCTCTTCAAGTAGCCCAAAGCAGAGACTTTGGAAAAGCACTTTCATTGAAATGGGTTGCCAAATTTCCAAGAAATTATGAGTTTCCGAAATACCAGCATATATTTTTTAACCCAATCTTGATGATACTTGGTTTTAATGACAAGTACACAAATCCCACTTGGGTCACCAAATTTAGTTCTTCTAGGTTGAGCGTTCGTTGACCGTAGCAGTTTTTCTTTTTAGGTTTCCCTGTGTTCTCTCCTATATAGATAGATGACTTTGGAACTCTAAATCAACCATGGTTTGTAGTAGCTCTTTGAAACTTGAAAAAAAAAAAAACTAGTTCTCAGTTTTGTCTTTATGATTTGTTTCCTATTCAAGTAGCCCTAAGCAGAGACTGTGGAAAAGCACTTTCATTGAAAGGGGTTGCCAAGCTTCCAAGAAATTACGAGTTTCCGAAATACCAGCAAATATTTATTCACCCAATCTTGTTGATAAGTGGTGGTAATGATTGGTACACAAATCCACTTGGCTCACCAAATTTTGTTTTCTAGGTTTAAGCGTTCATTTACTGTAGCAGTTTTTATTTTTAGGTTTTCCTCTGTTCTCTCCTATATAGATAGATGAATTTGGAACTCTAAATCCAACATGGTTTGTAGTAGATCTTTGAAACTTGACAAAATAAAGGAGTTCTCAGTTTGTTCTCTATAATTTGTTTACTCTTCAAGGAGCCCTAAGAAAGACTGTGGATAAGCACTTTCATTGAAAGAGGTTGCCAAGCTTCCAAGAAATAACGAGTTTCCGAATACCAGCAAATATTTTATCACCCAATCTTGATGATACGTGATGGTAATGACAAGTACACAAATCCCACATGGCTCACCAAATTTTGTTCTTCTAGGTTGAAGAGTTCGTTTCAAGTAGCAGTTATTATTTTTAGGTTTCACTCTGTTCTCTCCGATATAGATAGTTGAATTTGGAACTCTAAATCCAACATGGTTTCTAGTAGCTCTTTGAAACTTGACAAAATAAAGGAGTTCTCAGTTTTGTATCTATGGTTTGTTTCCTCTTCAGGTAGCCCTGGGCAGAGACTGTGGAAAAGCACTTTCATTGAGAGGGGTTGCCAAGCTTCTAAGAAATAACGAGTTTCTGAAATACCAGCAAATATTATTTCACCCAAACTTGATGATAATTGGTGGTAATGATCTGTACACAAATCCCACTTGGCTAACCAATGTTTGTTCTTCTAGGTTGAAGTGTTCGTCTACAGTAACAGTTTTTATGTTTAGGTTTCACTCTGTTAATTCCTATCTAGATATATGAATTTGGAACTCTAAATCCAACATGGTTTGTAGTAGCTCTTTGAAACTTGACAAAATAAAAGAGTTCTCAGCTTTGTCTCTATAATTTGTGTCCTCTTCAAGTAGCCCAAAGCAGAGACTTTGGAAAAGCACTTTCATTGAAATGGGTTGCCAAATTTCCAAGAAATTATGAGTTTCCGAAATACCAGCATATATTTTTTAACCCAATCTTGATGATACTTGGTTTTAATGACAAGTACACAAATCCCACTTGGGTCACCAAATTTAGTTCTTCTAGGTTGAAGCGTTCGTTGACCGTAGCAGTTTTTATTTTTAGGTTTCCCTGTGTTCTCTCCTATATAGATAGATGACTTTGGAACTCTAAATCAACCATGGTTTGTAGTAGCTCTTTGAAACTTGAAAAAAAAAACTAGTTCTCAGTTTTGTCTTTATGATTTGTTTCCTATTCAAGTAGCCCTAAGCAGAGACTGTGGAAAAGCACTTTCATTGAAAGGGGTTGCCAAGCTTCCAAGAAATTACGAGTTTCCGAAATACCAGCAAATATTTTTTCACCCAATCTTGTTGATACGTGGTGGTAATGATCGGTACACAAATCCACTTGGCTCACCAAATTTTGTTCTTCTAGGTTGAAGCGTTCATTTACTGTAGCAGTTTTTATTTTTAGGTTTTCCTCTGTTCTCTCCTATATAGATAGATGAATTTGGAACTCTAAATCCAACATGGTTTGTAGTAGATCTTTGAAACTTGACAAAATAAAGGAGTTCTCAGTTTTGTCTCTATGGTTTGTTTCCCCTTCAAGTAGCCCTAGGCACAGACTGTGGAAAAGCACTTTCATTGAGAGGTGTTGCCAAGGTTCTAAGAAATAACGAGTTTCCGAAAAACCAGCAAATATTTTTTCACCCAATCTTGATGATACGTGGGGGTAATGACAAGTACACAAATTTTACTTGGCTCATCATATTTTGTTCTTCTAGGTTGAAGCGTTCGTTTACAATATGAGTTTTTATTTTTAGGTTTCACTATGTTCTCTCCTATATAGATAGATGAATTTGGAACTCTAAATAAAACATGGTTTCTAGTAGCTCTTTGAAACTTGACAAAATAAAGGAGTTCTCAGTTTTGTCTCTATGGTTTGTTTCCTCTTCACGTAGCCCTAGGCACAGACTGTGGAAAATCAATTTCATTGAGTGGGGTTGCCAAGCTTCTAAGAAATAACGAGTTTCCTAAATACCAGCAAATATTTTTTTACCCAATCTTGATGATACTTGGTGGTAATGACAAGTACACAAATCCCACTTGGCTCCCCAAACTTTGTTCTTCTAGGTTGAAGCGTTCGTTTAGAGTAGCAGTTTTTATTTTTAGGTTACCCTCTGTTCTCTCCTATATAGATAGATGACTTTGGAACTCTAAATCAACCAAGGTTTGTAGTAGCTCTTTGAAACTTGAAAAAAAAAAACTAGTTTTCAGTTTTGTCTTTATGATTTGATTCCTCTTCTAGTAGCCCTAAGCAGAGACTGTGGAAAAGCACTTTCATTGAAAGGGGTTGCCAAGCTTCCAAGAAATTACGAGTTTCCGAAATACCAGCAAATATTTTTTCACCCAATCTTGTTGATACGTGGTGGTAATGATCGGTACACAAATCCCACTTGGCTCACCAAATTTTTTTCTTCTAGGTTGAAGCGTTCATTTACTGTAGCAGTTTTTATTTTTAGGTTTTCCTCTGTTCTCTCCTATATAGATAGATGAATTTGGAACTCTAAATCCAACATGGTTTGTAGTAGCTCTTTGAAACTTGACAAAATAAAGAAGTTCTCAGTTTTGTCTCTATGGTTTGTTTCCTCTTCAAGTAGCCCTAGGCACAGACTGTGGAAAATCACTTTCATTGCGAGGGGTTACCAAGCTTCTAAGAAATAACGAGTTTCTGAAATACCAGCAAATATTTTTTAACCCAATCTTGATGATACTTGGTGGTAATGATCACTACACAAATCCGAATTGGCTCACCAAATTTTGTTCTTCTAGGTTGAAGCGTTCGTCTAGAGTAGCAGTTTTTATGTTTAGGTTTCACTCTGTTCTCTCCTATGTAGATAGATGAATTGGGAACTCTAAATCCAACAGGTTTGTAGTAGCTCTTTGAAACTTGACAAAATAAAAGAGTTCTCAGCTTTGTCTCTATAATTTGTGTCCTCTTCAAGTAGCCCTAAGCAGAGACTTTGGAAAAGCACTTTCATTGAAAGGGGTTGCCAAGCTTCTAAGAAATAACGAGTTTTCGAAATACCAGCATATATTTTTTCACCGAATCTTGATGATACTTGGTGGAAATGACAAGTACACAAATCCCACTTGAATCATCAAATTTTGTTCTTCTAGGTTGAAGAGTTCGTTTCAAGTAGCAGTTTTTATTTTTAGGTTTCACTCTGTTCTCTCCTATATAGATAGATGAATTTGGAACTCTAAATCCAACATGGTTTGTAGTAGTTCTTTGAAACTTGACAAATAAATAGTTCTCAATTTTGCCTCTATGCTTTGTTTCCTCTTCAAGTAGCCCTAAGCAGAGACTGTGGAAAAGCACTTTCATTGAATGGGGTTGCCAAGCTTCCAAGAAATAACGAGTTTCTGAAACACCAGCAAATATTTTCTCACCCAATCTTGATGATACTTGGTGGTAATGATCGGTACACAAATCCCACATGGCTCACCAAATTTTGTTCTTCTAGGTTGAAGCGTTCATCTACAGTATGAGTTTTTATGTTTAGGTTTCACTATTTTCTCTTTTATGTAGATAGATGAATTTGGAACTCTAAATCCAACATGGTTTGTAGTAGCTCTTTGAAACTTGACAAAATAAAGGAGTTCTCAAATTTCTCTCTATGGTTTGTTTCCTCTTCAAGTAGCCCTAAGCAGAGACTGTGGAAAAGCACGTTCATTGAAAGGGGTTGCCAAGCTTCCAAGAAATTACGAGTTTCCGAAATACCAGCAAATATTTTTTCACCCAAATCTGGATGATACCTGGTGGTAATGAGAAGGACACAAATCCCACTTGGCTCATCAAATTTTGTTCTTCTAGGTTGAAGCGTTGGTCTACAGTAGTCGTTTTTATATTTAGGTTTCCCTCTGTTCACTCCTATATAGATAGATTAATTTGGAACTCTAAATCCAACATGGTGTGTAGTCGCTCTTTGAAACTTGACAAAAAAAAAAAGTAGTTCTCAGTTTTGTCTCTATGGTTTGTTTCCTCTTCAAGTAGCCCTAAGCAGAGACTGTGGAAAAGCACTTTCATTAAAAAGGGTTGCCAAGCTTCCTATAAATTACGAGTTTCAGAAATAGCAGCAAATATTTTTTCACCCAATATTGATGATACGTGGTGGTAATGATCGGTACAAAAATCCCACTTGGCTCACCAAATTTTGTTCTTCTACGTTGAAACGTTCGTTTACAGTAGCAGGTTTTATTTTAAGGTTTCCCTCTGTTCTCTCCTATATAGATAGATGAATTTGTAACTCTTAATCCAACATGGTTTGTAGAATTACTTTGAAACTTGACAAAAAAAAGTAGATCTCAGTTTTGTCTCTATGGTTTGTTTTTTCTTCAAGTAGCCCTAAGCAGAGACTGTGGAAAAGCACTTTCATTAAAAGGGGTTGCCAATCTTCCAATAAATTACGAGTTTCCGAAATACCAGCAAATATTTTTTCACCCAATCTTGATGATACGTGGTCGTAATGACAAGTACACAAATCCCACTTGGCTCACCAAATTTTGTTCTTCTTGGTCACGCGTTCGTTTACACTTGCAGTTTTTATTTTTGGTTTCACTCTGTTTTCTCCTATATAGATAGATGAATTTGGAACTCTAAATCCAACATGGTTTGTAGTAGCTCTTTGAAACTTGACAAAATAAATTAGTTCTCAGTTTTGTCTCTATGGTTTGTTTCCTCTTCAAGTAGCCCTAGGCACAGACTTTGGAATAGCACTTTCATTGAGAGGGGTTGCCAAGCTTCTAAGAAATAACGAGTTTCCGAAATACCAGCAAATATTTTTTCACCCAATCTTGATGATACTTGGTGGTAATGATGATTACACAAATCCCACTTGCTCACCAAATTTTGTTCGTCCACAGTAGTCATTTTTATATTTAGGTTTCCCTCTCTTGTCTCCTATATAGATAGATGAATTTGGAACACTAAATCCAACATGGTTTGTAGTAGCTCTTTGAAACTTGACAAAATAACGGACTTCTCAGTTTTGTCTCTATGGTTGTTTCCTCTTCAAGTAGACCTAGGCACAGACTGTGGAAAAGCACTTTCATTGAGAGGGGTTGCCAAGCTTCTAAGAAATAACGAGTTTCCGAAATACCAGCAAATATTTTTTCCCCCAGTCTTGATGATACTTGGTGGTAATGATCAGTACACAAATCCCACTTGGCCCAACAATTTTTGATCTTCTAGGTTGAAGCGTTCGTACAGTAGCAGTTTTTATATTTAGGTTTCACACTGTTCTCTCCTATACAGATACATGTATTTGGAACTCTAAATCCAACATGGTTCGTAGTAGCTCTTTGAAACTTGACAAAATAAAGGAGTTCTCAGTTTTTTCTCTATGGTTTGTTTCCTCTTCAAGCACCCCTAGGCACACACTGTGGAAAAGCACTTTCATTGAGAGTTGTTGCCAAGCTTCTAAGAAATAACGAGTTTCCGAAATACCAGCAAATACTTTTTCACCCAATGTTGATGATACGTGGTGGTAATGATCAGTACACAAATCCCACTTGGCTCACCAAATTGTGTTCTTCTAGGTTGAAGCATTCGTCTACAGTAGCAGTTTTTATATGTAGGTTTCACTCTGTTCTCTCTTATATAGATAGATGAATTTGGAACTCTAAATCCGACAAGGTTTGTAGTAGCTCTTTGAAACTTGACAAAAAGGGAGTTCTCAGTTTTGTCTCTATGGTTTGTTTCCTCTTCATGTAGTCCTAAGCAGAGACTCTGGAAAAGCAATTTCATTGAAAGGGTTTGGCAAGCTTCCCAGAAATTACGAGTTTCCGAAACACCAGCAAATATTTTTTCACTCAATTTTGATGATACATGGTGGTAACTACAAGTACACAAATCCCACGTGGCTCACCAAATTTTGTTCTTCTAGGTTGAAGCGTTCGTTTACAGTAGCACTTTTTATTTTTAGGTTTCACGCTGTTCCCTCCTATATAGATAGATGAATTTGGAACTCTAAATCCAAGATGGTTTGTAGTAGCTCTTTGAAACTTGACAAAATAACGGAGTTATCAGTTTTGTCTATTGTTTGTTTCCTCTTCACGTAGCCCTAGGCACAGACTGTAGAAAAGCACTTTCAGTGCGAGGGGTTGCCAAGCTTCTAAGAAATAACGAGTTTCCGAAATACCAGCAAATATTTTTTCACCCAATCTTGATGATACATGGTGGTAATGATCAGTACACAAATCCCACTTGGCTCATCAAATTTTGTTCTTCTAGGTTGAAGCGTTCGTCTACAGTAGCAGTTTTTATATGTAGTTTTCCCTCTGTTCTCTCCTATATAGATAGATGATTTTGGAAGTCTAAATCCAACATGGTTTGTAGTAGCTCTTAGAAACTTGACAAAAAAGGAGTTCTCAGTTTTGTGTCTATGGTTTGTTTCCTCTTCATGTAGTCCTAAGCAGGGACTCTGGAAAAGCAATATCATTGAAAGTGGCTGCCAAGCTTCTAACAAATAACAAGTTTCTGAAATACCAGCAAATATTTTTTCACCCAAACTTGATGATACTTGGTGGTAATGATCAGTACACAAATGCCACTTGGCTCATCAAATTTTGTTCTTCTAGGTTGAAGCGTTCGTCTATAGTAGCAGTTTTTATTTTTAGGTTTCAAGCTGTTCCCTCCTATATAGATAGATGAATTTGGAATTCTAAATCCAACAAGGTTTGTAGTAGCTCTTTGAAACTTGTCAAAATAAAGGAGTTCTCAATTTTGTCTCTATGGTTTGTTTTCTTTTCAAGTAATCCTAGGCACAGACTGTGGAAAAGCACTTTCATTGAAAGGGGTTGCCAAGCTTCTTAGAAATTACGAGTTTCCGAAATACCAGCATATATTATTTCACCCAATCTGGATGATACGTGGTGGTAATGACAGGTACACAAATCCCACTTGCCTCACCAAATTTTGTTCTTCTAGGTTGAAGAGTTCGTCTAGAGTAGCAGTTTTTATTTTTAGGTTTCACTCTGTTCTCTTTTATATCGATAGATGAATTTGGAACTCTAAATCCGACATGGTATGTAGTAGCTCTTTGAAACTTGACAAACTAAAGGAGTTCTCAGTTTTGTCTCCATGGTTTGTTTCCTCTTCAGGTAGCCCTAGACACAGACTGTGGAAAAGCACTTTCATTGAGAGGGGTTGCCAAGCTTTTAAGAAATAACGAGTTTCCGAAATACCCGCAAATAATTTTTCACCCAATCTTGATGATCCTTGGTGTTAATGATCAGTACACAAATCCCACTTGGCTCACCAAATTTTGTTCTTCTAGGTTGAAGCGTTCGTACAGTAGCAGTTTTTATATTTAGGTTTCACAATGTTCTCTCCTATACAGATACATGTATTTGGAACTCTAAATCCAACATGGTTCGTAGTAGCTCTTTGAAACTTGACAAAATAAAGGAGTTCTCAGTTTTTTCTCTATGGTTTCTTTCCTCTTCAAGTAGACTTAGGCACAGACTGTGGAAAAGTACTTTCATTAGAGGGGTTGCCAAGCTTCTAAGAAATAACGAGTTTCCGAAATACCAGCAAATATTTTTTCACCCAATCTTGATGATACTTGGTGGTAATGATCAGTACACAAATCCCACTTGGCTCAAAAAATTTTGTTCTTCTAGGTTGAAGTGTTCGTCTAGAGTAGCAGTTTTTATATTTAGGTTTCACTCTGTTCTCTCCTATAGAGATAGATGAATTTGGAAGTCTAAATCCAACATGGTTTGTAGTAGCTCTTTGAAACTTGACAAAATAAAGGAGTTCTCCGTTTTGCCTCTATGGTTTGTTTCCTCTTCAAGTAGCCCTAGGCACAAACTGTGGAAAAGCACGTTCATTGAGAGGGGCTGCCAAGCTTCTAACAAATAACGAGTTTCTGAAATACCAGCAAATATTTTTTCACCCAATCTTGATGATACTTGGTGGTAATGATCAGTACACAAATCCCACTTGGCTCATCAAATTTTGTTCTTCTAGGTTGAAGCGTTCGTCTACAGTAGCAGTTTTTATATGTAGGTTTCCCTCTGTTCTCTCCTATATAGATAGATGAATTTGGAACTCTAAATCCAACATGGTTTGTAGTAGCTCTTTGAAACTTGACAAAATAACGGAGTTATCAGTTTTGTCTATGGTTTGTTTCCTCTTCAAGGAGCCCTAGGCCCAGACTGTAGAAAAGCACTTTCATTGAGAGGGGTTGCCAAGCTTCTAAGAAATAACGAGTTTCCGAAATACCAGCAAATATTTTTTCACACAATCTTGATGATACTTGGTGGTAATGATCAGTACCCAAATCCCACTTGGCTCACCAAATTGTATTCTTCTAGGTTGAAGCGTTCGTCTACAGTAGCAGTTTTTATATTTAGGTTGTTGTCTGTTCCCTCTTATATAGAGAGATGAATTTGGAACTCTAAATCCAACATGTTTTGTAGTAGGTCTTTGAAACTTGACAAAATAAAGGAGTTCTCAGTTTTGTCTCTATGGTTTGTTTCCTCTTCAAGTAGCCCTAGGCACAGACTTTGGAAAAGCACTTTCATTGAGAGGGGTGGCCAAGCTTCTAAGAAATAACGAGTTCCCGAAATACCAGCAAATATTTTTGCACCCAATCTTTATGATACTTGGTGGTAATGATCAGCACACAAATCCCACTTGGTTCACCAATTTTTGCTCTTCTAGTTTGAAGCGTTCGTCTACAGTAGCAGTTTTTATATTTAGGTTTCCCTCTGTTCTCTCATATATAGATGGATGATTTTGGAACTCTAAATCCAACATGGTTTGTAGTAGATCTTTGAAACTTGACAAAATAATGGAGTTCTCAGTTTTGTCTCTGAGGTTTGTTTCCTCTTCAAGTAGCCCTAGGCACAGACTGTGCTAAAGCACTTTCATTGAAAGGGGTTGCCAAGCTTCGAAGAAATAACAAGTTTCTGAAATACCAGCAAATATTTTTTCACCCAATCTTGATGATACTTGGTGGTAATGATCAGTACACAAATACCACCTGGCTCACCAATTTTGTTTTTCTAGGTTGAAGCGTTCGTCTACAGTAGCAGTTTTTATATTTAGGTTTCCCTCTGTTCACTCCCATATAGATAGATACATTTGGGACTCTAAATCCAACATGGTTTGTAGTAGCTTATTGAAACTTGACAAAATAAAGTAGTTCTCAGTTTTGTCTCTATGGTTTCTTTCCTCTTCTAGTAGCCCTAGGCTCAGACTGTGGAGAAGAACTTTCATTGAAAATGGTTGCCAAGCTTCCAAGAAATAACGAGTTTCCTAAATACCAGCAAAATTTTTTCACCCAATCTTGATGATACGTGGTGGTAAAGACAAGTACACAAATCCCACTTTCTCACCAAATTTTGTTCTTCTAGTTTGAAGTGCTCCTTTACACTAGCAGTTTATATTTTTAGGTTTCCCTCTGTTCTCTCCTATATAGATAGATGAATTTGGAACAGTAAATTCAACATGGTTTGTAGTAGCTCTTTGAAACTTGACAAAATAAAGGAGTTCTCAGTTTTGCCTCTATGGTTTGTTTCCTCTTCAAGTAGCCCTAGGCACAAACTGTGGAAAAGCACTTTCATTGAGAGGGGCTGCCAAGCTTCTAACAAATAACGAGTTTCTGAAATACCAGCAAATACTTTTTCACCGAATCTTGATGATACTTGGTGGTAATGATCAGTACACAAATCCCACTTGGCTCACCAAATTTTGTTCTTCTAGGTTGAAGCGTTCGTACAGTAGCAGTTTTTATATTTAAGTTTCACACTGTTCTCTCCTATACAGATACATGTATTTGGAACTCTAAATCCAACATGGTTCGTAGTAGCTCTTTGAAACTTGACAAAATAAAGGAGTTCTCAGTTTTTTCTCTATGGTTTGTTTCCTCTTGAAGTAGACTTAGGCACAGACTGTGGAAAAGCAATTTCTTTGAAAAGGGTTGACAAGCTTCCCAGAAATTACGAGTTTCCGAAACACCAGCAAATATTTTTTCACTCAATTTTGATGATACATGGTGGTAATGACAAGTACACAAATCCCACGTGTCTCACCAAATTTTGTTCTTCTAGGTTGAAGCGTTCATCTACAGTAGCAGTTTTTATTTTTAGGTTTCACGCTGTTCCCTCCTATATAGATAGATGAATTTGGAACTCTAAATCCAACATGGTTTGTAGTAGCTCTTTGAAACTTGACAAAATAACGGAGTTATCAGTTTTGTCTATTGTTTGTTTCCTCTTCAAGTAGCCCTAGGCACAGACTGTAGAAAAGCACTTTCAGTGCGAGGGGTTGCCAAGCTTCTAAGAAATAACGAGTTTCCGAAATACCAGCAAATATTTTTTCACCCAATCTTGATGATACTTGGTGGTAATGATCAGTACACAAATCACACTTGGCTCAACAAATTTTTTTCTTCTAGGTTGAAGCGTTCGTCTACAGTAGCAGTTTTTATATTTAGGTTTCCTCTTTTCTCTCCTATATACATAGATGAATTTGGAACTCTAAATCCAACATGGTTTCTAGTAGCTCTTTGAAACGTGACAAAATAAAGCTGATCTCAGTTTTTTCTCTATGGTTTGTTTCCTCTTCAAGTACCCCTAGGCACACACTGTGGAAAAGCACTTTCATTGAGAGGGGTTGGCAAGCTTCTAAGAAATAACGAGTTTCCGAAATACCAGCAAATACTTTTTCACCCAATATTGATAATACGTGGTGGTAATGATCAGTACACAAATCCCACTTGGCTCACCAAATTGTGTTCTTCTAGGTTGAAGCATTCGTCTACAGTAGCAGTTTTTATATGTAGGTTTCACTCTGTTCTGTCTTATATAGATAGATGAATTTGGAACTCTAAATCCGACAAGGTTTTTAGTAGCTTTTTGAAACTTGACAAAAAAGGAGTTCTCAGTTTTGTCTCTATGGTTTGTTTCCTCTTCATGTAGTCCTAAGCAGAGACTCTGGAAAAGCAATTTCATTGAAAGGGTTTGGCAAGCTTCCCAGAAATTACGAGTTTCCGAAACACCAGCAAATATTTTTTCACTCAATTTTGATGATACATGGTGGTAACGACAAGTACACAAATCCCACGTGGCTCACCAAATTTTGTTCTTCTAGGTTGAAGCGTTCGTTTACAGTAGCAGTTTTTATTTTTAGGTTTCACGCTGTTCCCTCCTATATAGATAGATGAATTTGGAACTCTAAATCCAACATGGTTTGTTGTAGCTCTTTGAAACTTGACAAAATAACGGAGGTATCAGTTTTGTCTATTGTTTGTTTCCTCTTCAAGTAGCCCTAGGCACACACTGTAGAAAAGCACTTTCAGTGCGAGGGGTTGCCAAGCTTCTAAGAAATAACGAGTTTCCGAAATACCAGCAAATATTTTTTCACCCAATCTTGATGATACATGGTGGTAATGATCAGTACACAAATCCCACTTGGCTCACCAAATTTTGTTCTTCTAGGTTGAAGCGTTCGTACACTAGCAGTGTTTATATTTAGGTTTCACAATATTCTCTCCTATACAGATACATGTATTTGGAACTCTAAATCCAACATGGTTCGTAGTAGCTCTTTGAAACTTGACAAAATAAAGTAGTTCTCAGTTTTTTCTCTATGGTTTCTTTCCTCTTCAAGTAGACTTAGGCACAGACTGTGGAAAAGCACTTTCATTAGAGGGGTTGCCAAGCTACAAAGAAATAACGAGTTTCCGAAATACCAGCAAATATTTTTTCACCCAATCTTGATGATACTTGGTGGTAATGATCGGTACACAAATCCCACTTGGCTCACCAAATTTTGTTCTTCTAGATTGAAGCGTTCTTTTACAGTAGCAGTTTATATTTTTAGGGTTCCCTCTGTTCTCTCCTATATAGATAGATGAATTTGGAACTCTAAATCCAACATGGTTTGTAGTAGCTCTTTGAAACTTGACAAAATAACGGAGTTATCAGTTTTGTCTATGGTTTGTTTCCTCTTCAAGTAGCCCTAGGCCCAGACTGTAGAAAAGCACTTTCATTGAGAGGGGTTGCCAAGCTTCTAAGAAATAACGAGTTTCCGAAATACCAGCAAATATTTTTTCATCCAATCTTGATGATACTTGGTGGTAATGATCAGTACCCAAATCCCACTTGGCTCACCAAATTGTATTCTTCTAGGTTGAAGTATTCGTCTACAGTAGCAGTTTTTATATTTAGGTTGTTGTCTGTTCTCTCTTATATAGATAGAGGAATTTGGAACTCTAAATCCAACATGGTTTGTAGTAGGTCTTTGAAACTTGACAAAATAAAGGAGTTCTCAGTTTTGTCTCTATGGTTTGTTTCCTCTTCAAGTAGCCCTAGGCACAGACTTTGGAAAAGCACTTTCATTGAGAGGGGTGGCCAAGCTTCTAAGAAATAAAGAGTTTCGGAAATACCAGCAAATATTTTTTGACCCCATCTTGATGATACGTGGTGGTAATGACGAGTACACGAATCCCACTTGGTTAACAAAATTTTTTTCTTCTAGGTTGAAGCGTTCGTTTACAGTAACAGTTTTTATTTTTAGGTTTCACTCTGTTCACTTCTGTATAGGTAGATGAATTTGGAACTCTAAATCCAACCTGGTTTGTAGTAGCTCTTTGAAAGTTGACAAAAAAAAAGTAGTTCTCAGTTTTGTCTCTATGGTTTCTTTGCTCTTCAAGTAGCCCTAAGCAGAGACTGTGGAAAAGCACTTTCATTGAAAGGGGTTTCCAAGCTTCCAAGAAATTACGAGTTCCAAAGTACCAGTAAATATTTTTTGACCCAGTCTTGATGATACGAGGTGGTAATGACAAGTACACGAATCCCACTTGGTTCACAAAATTTTGTTATTCTAGGTTGAAGCGTTCGTTTACAGTAGCAGTTTTTATTTTTATGTTTCACTCTTTTCTCTCCTATATAGATAGATGAATTTGGAACTCTAAATGCAACCTGGTTTTAGTAGCTCTTCGAAACTTGATATAATAAAGGAGATCTCAGTTTTGTCTCTTGGTTTCTTTCCTCTTCACGTAGCCCTAGGCACAGACGGTGGAAAAGCACTTTCATTGATAGGGGTTGCCAAGCTTCTAAGAAATAACAAGTTTCCAAAATACGAGCAAATATTTTTTCACCCAATCTTGATGATACTTGGTGGTAATGATCAGCACACAAATCCCACTTGGTTCACCAATTTTTGCTCTTCTAGGTTGAAGCGTTCGTCTACAGTAGCAGTTTTTATATTTAGGTTTTCCTCTCTTCTCTCATATATAGATGGATGAATTTGGAACTCTAAATCCAACATGGTTTGTAGTAGCTCTTTGAAACTTGACAAAAAAAATAGTTCTCAGTTTTGTCTCTATGGTGTGTTTCCTCTTCAAGTAGCCCTAGGCACACACTTTGGAAAAGCACTTTTATTGAGAGGGGTTGCCAAGCTTCTAAGAAATAACGAGTTTCCGAATTACCAGCAAATATTTTTTCAACCAATCTTGATGATACTTGGTGGTAATGATCAGTACACAAATACCACCTGGCTCACCAATTTTGTTTTTCTAGGTTGAAGCGTTCGTCTACAGTAGCAGTTTTTATATTTAGGTTTCCCTCTGTTCTCTCCCATATAGATAGATAAATTTGGAACTCTAAATCCAACATGGTTTGTAGTAGCTTATTGAAACTTGGCAAAATAAAGTAGTTCTCAGTTTTGTCTCTATGGTTTCTTTCCTCTTCTAGTAGCCCTAGGCTCAGACTGTGGAGAAGAACTTTCATTGAAAATGGTTGCCAAGCTTCCAAGAAATAACGAGTTTCCTAAATACCAGCAAAATTTTTTTCACCCAATCTTGATGATACGTGGTGGTAAAGACAAGTACACAAATCCCACTTTCTCACCAAATTTTGTTCTTCTAGTTTGAAGTGTTCCTTTACACTAGCAGTTTATATTTTTAGGTTTCCCTCTGTTCTCTGATATATAGATAAATGAATTTGGAACTCTAAATCCAACATGGTTTGTAGTAACTCTTTGAAACTTGACAAAAAATAATGGTTCGCATTTTTGTCTCTACCATTTGTTTCCTCTTCAAGTAGCCCTAAGCAGAGACTGTGGAAAAGCACTTTAATTGAAAGGGGTTGCCAAGCTTCCAAGAAATTACGATTTTCTGAAATATCAGCAAATATTTTTTCAGCCAGTCTTGATGATACGTGCTGGTAATGATCAGTACACAAATCCCACTTGGCTCACCAAATTGTGTTCTTCTAGGAAGAAGCGTTCGTCTACAAGAGCAGTTTATATATTTAGGTTTTCCTCTGTTCTCTCATATAGATAGATGAATTTGGAATTCTAAATCCAAATGGTTTGTATTATGTCTTTGAAAGTTGACAAAATAAAGGAGTTCTCAGTTTTGTCTCTATGGTTTGTTTCCTCTTCAAGTAGCCCTAGCCACAGACTGTGGAAAGCACGTTCATTGACAGGGGTTTCAAGCATCTAAGAAATAACGAGTTTTCGAAATACCAGCAAATATTTTTTCACCCAATCTTGATGATACTTGGCGGTATTGATCAGTACAAAAATCCCACTTGGCTCACCAAATTTTGTTCTTCTATGTTGAAGCGTTCGTCTACAGTAGCAGTTTTATATTTAGGTTTTCCTCTGTTCTCTCCTATATAGATAGTTGAATTTGGAACTGTAAATCCTACATGGTTTCTAGTAGCTTTTTGAAACTTGACAAAACAAAGGAGATCTCAGTTTTTTCTCAATGGTTTGTTTCCTCTTCTAGTAGCCCTAGGCACAGACTGTGGAGAAGAACTTTCTTTGAAAAAGTTTGCCAAGCTTCCAAGAAATAACCAGTTACCGAAATAGCAGCAAAATTTTTTTCAACCAATCTTGATGATACGTGGTGGAAAAGACAAGTACACAAATCCCACTTGGCTCACCAAATTTTGTTCTTCTAGTTTGAAGTGTTCGTTTACACGAGCAGTTTATATTTTTAGGTTTCCCTCTGTTCTCTCCTATATAGATAGATAAATTTGGAACAGTAAATTTAACATGGTTTGTAGTAGCTCTTTGAAACTTGACAAAATAAAGGAGTTCTCAGTTTTGTCTCTAAGGTTTGTTTCCTTTTCAAGTAGCCCTAGGCACAGACTGTGGAAAAGCAATTTGATTGAGAGGGGTTGCCAAGTCTAAGAAATAACGAGTTACCGAAATACCAGCAAATACTTTTTCAGCCAATCTTGACGATACGTGTTGGTAATGATCAGTGCACAAATCCCACCTTCTCACCAAATTTTGTTTTTCTATGTTGAAGCGTTCGTCTACAGTAGCAATTTTTATATTATGTTTCACTCTGTTCTCTCCTATATAGATAGATGAATTTGGAACTGTAAATCCAACATAGTTTGTAGTAGCTCTTGGAAACTTGACAAAATAAAGGAGTTATCAGTTTTATCTCTATGCTAGTTTCATCTTCAAGTAGCCCTAGGCACAGACTGTGGAAGAGTACTTTCATTGAGAAGAGTTGCAAAGCTTCTAAGAAATAACGAGTTTCCGAAATACCAGCAAAATTTTTTTCACCCAATCTTGATGATACGTGGTGGTAAAGACAAGTACACAAATCCCACTTGGCTCTCCAAATTTTGTTCTTCTAGTTTGAAGTGTTCGGTTACACTAGCAGTTTATATTTTTAGGTTTTTCTCTGTTCTCTCCTACATTCAGAGATGAATTTGGAACTCTAAATCCAACATGTTTTGTAGTAGCTCT
The DNA here is from genome assembly GCF_048772815.1 of Callospermophilus lateralis. Taxonomy (NCBI): domain Eukaryota; kingdom Metazoa; phylum Chordata; class Mammalia; order Rodentia; family Sciuridae; genus Callospermophilus; species Callospermophilus lateralis. Next base: position 8,308 of record NW_027514765.1, on the reverse strand, counting down.
TTGAAACTTGACACAATAAAGGAGTTCTCAGTTTTGTCTCTATGGTTTGTTTCCTCTTCTAGTAGCCCTAGGCAAAACTGTAAAAAAGCACGTTCATTGAGAGAGGTTGCCAAACTTCTAAGAAATGTCGATTTCCGAAATACCAGCAAATATTTATTCACCCAATCTTCATGATACTTTGCGGTAATGATCAGTACAAAAATCCTACTTGGCGCACCAAATTTTGTTCTTTTAAGTTGAAGCTTTCGTCTACAGTAGTCATTTTTATATTTAGGTTTCCCTCTGTTCTCTCCTATATAGATAGATGAATTTGGAACTCTAAATCCAACATGGTTTGTAGTTGCTCTTTGAAACTTGACAAAATAAAGGAGTTCTCAGTTTTGTCTCTATGGTTTGTTTCCTCTTCAAGTAGCCATAAGCAGAGACTGTGGAAAAGCACTTTCATTGAGAGGGGTTTCCAAGCTTCTAAGAAATAATGAGTTTCCGAAATACCAGCAAATATTTTTTACCCAGTCTTGACGATACCTGGTGGTAATGATCAGTGGACAAATCCCACTTGACTCACCAAATTTTGTTCTTCAAAGTTGAAGCGTTCGTTTTCAGTAGCATTTTTTATTTTTAGGTTTCAATCTGTTCTCTCCTATATAGTTATATGAATTTGGAACTCTAAATCCAACATGGTTTGTAGTAGCTCGTTGAAACTTGAGAAAATAAAGGAGTTCTGAGTTTTGTCTCTATTGTTTGTTTCCTCTTCAAGTAGCCCTAGGCACAGACTGTGGAAAAGCACTTTCATTGAGAAGGGTTGCCAAGCTTCTAAGAAATGTCGATTTCCGAAATACCAGCAAATATTTTTCACGCAATCTTGATGATACTTGGTGGTAATGATCAGTACACAAATCCACTAGGCTCACCAAAGTTTGTTCTTCTATGTTGAAGCGTTCTTCTACAGTAGCAGTTTTTGTATTTAGGTTTCCCTCTGTTCTCTCCTATATAGATTGATGAATTTGGAACTCTAAATCCAACATTGTTTGTAGTGGCTCCTTGAAACTTGTCAAAATAAAGTCGTTCTCAGTTTTGTATCTATGGTTTCTTTTCTCTTAACGTAGCCTTAGGCACAGACTGTGGAAAAGCACTTTCATTGAGAGGGGTTGCCAAGCTTCTAAGAAATAACGAGTTTCCGACATACCAGCAAATATTTTTTCACCCAATCTTGATGGTACTTGGCAGTAATGGTTTGTACACAATTCCCACTTGGCTCAACACATTTTGCTCTTCTAATTTGAAGTGTTCGTCTACAGTAGCAGTTTTTATATTTAGGTTTCCCTCTATTCTCTCATATATAGATAGAAGAATTTGGAACTCTAAATCCAACATGGTTTGTAGTAGCTCTTTGAAACTTGACAAAATAAAGGAGTTCTCAGTTTTGTCTCTGTGGTTTGTTTCCTCTTCAAGTAGCCCTAGGCCCTGACTGTGGAAAAGCACTTACATTGAGAGGGGTTGCCAAGCTTCTATGAAATAACGAGTTTCCGAAATACCAGCAAATATTTTTTCACCCAATCTTGATGATACGTGGTGGTAATGATCACTGCACAAATCCTTCTTGGCTCACCAAATTTTGTTCTTCTATGTTGAAGCGTTCGTTTACAGTAGCAGTTTATATTTTTAGGTATCCCTCTCTTCTCTCCTATATAGATAGATGAATTTGGAACTCTAAATCCAACATGGTTTGTAGTAGCTCTTTGAAACTTGACAAAATAAAGGAGTTCTCAGTTTTGTCTCTGTGGTTTGTTTCCTCTTCAAGTAGCCCTAGGCACAGACTGTGGAAAAGCACTTTCATTGAGAGGGGTTGCCAAGCTTCTAAGAAATAACAGGTTTCCAAAATAAGTGCAAATATTTTCTCACCAAATCTTGATTGTACTTGGTGGTAATGATCAGTACACAAATCCCACTTGGCTCAACAAATTGTGTTCTTCTAGGTTGAAGTGTTCGTTTATAGTAGCAGTTTTTAATTTTTAGGTTTCACTCTGTTCTCTTTATATAGATAGATGAATTTGGAACACTAAATCCAACATGGATTGTAGTAGCTCTTTGAAACTTGACAAAATGAAGGAGTTCTCAGTTTTGTCCTATGTTTTGTTTCCTCTTCAAGTACCCCTAGGCACAGACTGTGCAAAAGCACTTTCATTGAGAGGGGTTGCCAGGCTTCTAAGAAATAACGAGTTTCCGAAATACCAGCAAATATTTTTTCACCCAATCTTGATGATACTTGGTGTTAATGACAAGTACACCAATCCCACTTGGCTCACCAAATTTTGTTCTTTGAGGTTGAAGCGTTCGTTTACAGTAGCAGTTTTTATTTTTAGGTTTCACTCTGTTCTCTCCTATATAGATAGATGAATTTGGAACTCTAAATCCAACATGGTTTGTAGTAGCTCTTTGAAACTTGACAAAATAAAGGAGTTCTCAGTTTTATCTCTATGATTTGTTTCCTCTTCAAGTAGCCCTAAGTAGAGACTGTGGAAAGCACTTTCATTGAAAAGATTTGACAAGCTCCCAAGAAATTATGGGTTTGCGAAATACCAGCAAATATTTTTTTACCCAATCTTCATGATACTTGGTGGTAATGACAAGTACACAAATCCCACATGGCTCACCAAATTTTGCTCTTCTAGGTTGAAGCGGTCGTTTACAGTAGCAGTTTTTATTTTTAGGTTTCCCTCTGTTCTCTCCTATATAGATAGATGAATTTGGAACTCTAAATACAACATGGTTTGTAGTAGCTCTTTTAAACTTGACAAAATAAAAAAGTTCTCAGTTTTTTCTCTATGGTTTGTTTCCTCTTTAAATGGCCCTAGGCACAGACTGGGGAAAAGCACATTCATTGAGAGGGGTTGCCAATTTTCTAAGAAATAACGAGTTTCCGTAATACCAGCAAATATTTTTTCACCCAATCTGGATGATACGTGGTGGTAATGATCAGTACACAAATGCCACTTGGCTCACCAAATTGTGCTCTTCTAGGTTGAAGCGTTCGTTTACAGTAGCAGTTTTTATTTTTAGGTTTCACTCTGTTCTCTTCCATATAGATAGATGAATTTGGAACTCTAAATCCAACATGGTTTGTAGTAGCTCTTTGAAACTTGACAAAATAAAGGAGTTCTCAGTTTTGTCTCTATGATTTGTTTCCTCTTCAAGTAGCCCTAAGCAGAGACTGTGGAAAACCACTTTAATTGAAAGGGGTTGCCAAGCTTCCAAGAAATTACGAGTTTCCGAAATACCAGCAAATATTTTTTCACCCAATCTTGATGATACTTAGTGTTAATGACAAGTACACAAATCCCACTTGGCTCACCAAATTTTGTTCTTCTAGGTTGTAGCGATCGTCTACAGTAGCAGTTTTTATATTTACGTTTCACTCTGTTCTCTCCTATATAGATAGATGAATTTGGAAGTCTAAATCCAACATGGTTTGTAGTAGCTCTTTGAAACTTGACAAAATTAAGGAGTTCTCAGTTTTGTCTCTATGATTTGTTTCCTCTTCAAGTAGCCCTAAGCAGAGACTGTGGAAAAGCACTTTCATTGAAAGGGTTTGCCAAGCTCAAAAAAAATTATGGGTTTCCGAAATACCAGTAAATATTTTTTCACCCAATCTTGATGATACTTGGTGGTAATGACAAGTACACAAATCCCACTTGGCTCACCAAATTTTGCTCTTCTAGGTTGAAGCGTTCGTTTACAAGAGCAGTTTTTATTTTTAGGTTTCCCTCTGTTCTCTCCTATATAGATATATGAATATGGAACTCTAAACCCAACATGGTTTGTAGTAGCTCTTTGAAACTTGACAAAATAAAAATGTTCTCAGCTTTGTCTCTATGGTTTGTTTCCTCTTCAAATAGCCCTAGGCACAGACTGGGCACATGCACGTTCATTGATAGGGGTTGCCAAGCTTCTAAGAAACAACGAGTTTCTGAAATACCAGCATATATTTTTTTCACGCAATCTTGATGATACGTGGTGGTAATGATCAGTACAAAAAACCCACGTGGCTCACCAAATTGTGTTCTTCTAGGTTGAAGCGTTCGTTTACAGTAGCAGTTTTTATTTTTAGGTTTCAGTCTGTTCTCTCCTATATAGATAGATGAATTTGGAACTCTAAATCCAACATGGTTTCTATTAGCTCTTTGAAACTTGACAAAATAAAAGAGTTCTCAGTTTTGTCTCTATGGATTGTTTCCTCTTCAAGTAGCCCTAGGCACAATCTGTGGAAAAGCACTTTCATTGAAAGGGGTTGCCAACTTCTAAGAAATAACGAGTTTCCGAAATACCAGCAAATATTTTTTCACCCAGTCTTGATGATACTTGGTGGTAATCATCGGTACACAAATCCCACTTGACTCACCAAATTTTGTTTTTCTGGGTTGAAGCGTTAGTTTACAGTAGCAGTTTATATTTTTCGGTATCCCTCTGTTCTCTCCTATATAGATAGATGAATTTGGAACTCTAATTCCAACATGGTTTGTAGTAGCTCTTTGAAACTTGACAAAATAAAGGAGTTCTCAGTTTTGTCTCTATGATTTGTTTCCTCCTCAAGTATCCCTAAGCAGAGACTGTGGAAAAGCACTTTCATTGAAAGGGGTGGCCAAGCTTCCAAGAAATTAGGAGTTTCCGAAATACCAGCAAACAGTTTTTCACCCAATCTTGATGATACTTGGTGTTAATGAAAAGTACACAAATCCCACTTGGCTCACCAAATTGTGTTCTTCTAGGTTTAAGTGTACGTTTACAGTAGCAGTTTTTATTTTTAGGTTTCACTTTGTTCTCTCCTATATAGATAGATGAATTTGGAACTCAAAATCCAACAAGGTTTGTAGTAGCTCTTTGAAACTTCACAAAAAAAGTAGTGCTCAGTTTTGTCTCTATGATTTGTTTCCTCTTCAAGTAGCCCAGGCAGCGACTGTGGAAAAGCATTTCCATTGAAAGGGGTTGGCAAGCTTCCAAGAAATTACGGGTTTTCGAAATACCAGCAAATATTTTTTCACCCAATCTTCATGATACTTGGTGGTAATGACAAGTACACAAATCCCACTTGGTTCACCAAATTTTTTCTTCTATGTTGAAGCGTTCATTTACAGTAGCAGTTTTTATTTTTAGGTTTCACTCTGTTCTCTCCTATATAGATAGATGAATTTCGAACTCTAAATCCAACATGGTTAGTAGTAGCTCTTTGAAACTTGACAAAATAAAGGAGTTCTCAGTTTTTTCTCTATGGATTGTTTCCTCTTCAAGTAGCCCTATGCACACACTGTGGAAACGCACTTTCATGAGAGGGGATGCCAACCTTCTAAGAAATAACGAGTTTTCGAAATACGAGCAAATATTTTTTCACCCAATCTTGATGATACATGGTGGTAATGATCAGTACACAAATCCCACTTGGCTGACCAAATTTTTTTCTTTTAGGTTGAAGCGTTCGTTTACAGTAGCAGTTTTTATTTTTAGGTTTCCCTCTGCTCTCTCCTATATAGATAGATGAATTTGGAACTCTAAATCCAACATACTTTGTAGTAGCTCTTTGAAACTTGACAAAATAAAGGAGTACTCAGTTTTGTCTCTATGATTTGTTTCCTCTTCAAGTAGCGCTTTTCATAGACTGTGGAAAAGCATTTTCATTTAGAGGGGTTGCCAGGCTTCTAAGAAATAACGAGTTTCCGAAATACCAGCAAATATTTTTTCACCCAATCTTGATGATACTTGGTGGTAATGATCGGTACACAAATCCCACTTGACTCACCAAATTTTGTTCTTCTAGGTTGAAGCGTTCGTTTACAGTAGCAGTTTATATTTTTAGGTTTCCCTCTGTTCTCTCCTATATAGATAGATGAATTTGGAACTCTAAATCCAACATGGTTTGTAGTAGCCTCTTAGAAACTTGACAAACTAAAGGACTTCTCAGTTTTGTCTCTATGGATTGTTTCCTCTTCAAGTAGCCCTAGGCACAGACTGTGGAAAAGCACTTTCATTGAGAGGGGTTGCCAAGCTTCTAAGAAATAACGAGTTTTAGAAATACCAGCAAATATTTTTTCATCCAATCTTGATGATACATGGTGGTAATGACAAGTACACAAATCCCACTTGGCTCACCAAATTGTGTTCTTCTAGGTTTAAGCGTTCATTTACAGTAGCAGTTTTTATATTTAGGTTTCACTCTGTTCTTTTTTATATAGATAAATGATTTATAACTCTAAATCCAACATGGATTGTAGTAGCTCTTTGAAACTTGACAAAATGAAGAAGTTCTCAGTTTTGTCTCTATGTTTTGTTTTCTCTTCAAGTAGCCCTAGTCATAGACTGTGGAAAAGCACGTTGATTGACATTGGTTGCCAGGCTTATAAGAAATAACGAGTTTCCGAAATACGAGCAAATGTTTTTTCACGCAATCTTGATGATACTTTGTGTTAATGACAAGTACACAAATCCCACTTGGCTCACCAAATTTTGTTCTTCTAGGTTGAAGCGTTCGTTTACAGTAGCAGTTTATATTTTTAGGTTTCCCTCTGTTCTCTCCTATATAGATAGATGAATTTGGAACTCTAAATCCAACATGGTTTGTAGTAGCCTCTTAGAAACTTGACAAACTAATGGACTTCTCAGTTTTGTCTCTATGGATTGTTTCCTCTTCAAGTAGCCCTAGGCACAGACTGTGGAAAAGCACTTTCATTGAGAGGGGTTGCCAAGCTTCTAAGAAATAACGAGTTTTAGAAATACCAGCAAATATTTTTTCACCCAATCTTGATGATACATGGTGGTAATGACAAGTACACAAATCCCACTTGGCTCACCAAATTGTGTTCTTCTAGGTTTAAGCGTTCATTTACAGTAGCAGTTTTTATATTTAGGTTTCACTCTGTTCTTTTTTATATAGATAAATGATTTATAACTCTAAATCCAACATGGATTGTAGTAGCTCTTTGAAACTTGACAAAATGAAGAAGTTCTCAGTTTTGTCTCTATGTTTTGTTTTCTCTTCAAGTAGCCCTAGTCATAGACTGTGGAAAAGCACGTTGATTGACAGGGGTTGCCAGGCTTCTAAGAAATAACGAGTTTCCGAAATACGAGCAAATGTTTTTTCACGCAATCTTGATGATACTTGGTGTTAATGACAAGTACACAAATCCCACTTGGCTCACCAAATTTTGTTCTTCTAGGTTGAAGCGTTCGTTTACAGTAGCAGTTTATATTTTTAGGTTTCCCTCTGTTCTCTCCTATATAGATAGATGAATTTGGAACTCTAAATCCAACATGGTTTGTAGTAGCTCTTTGAAACTTGACAAAATAAAGGAGTTCTCAGTTTTGTCTCTATGATTTGTTTCCTCTTCAAGTAGCCCTAAGCAGAGACTGTGGAAAAGCACTTTCATTGAAAGGGTTTGCAAAACTCCCAAGAAATTACGGGTTTGCGAAATACCAGCATACATTTTTTCACCCAATCTTGATGATACTTGGTGGTAATGACAAGTACACAAATCCCACTTGGCTCACCAAATTTTGTTTTTCTAGGTTGAAGCGATCGTTTACAGTAGCAGTTTTTATTTATAGGTTTCACTCTGTTCTCTCCTATATAGATAGATGAATTTGGAACTCTAAAATCAACATGGTTTGTAGTAGCTCTCTGAAACTTGACAAAATAATGGAGTTCTCAGTTTTGTCTCTATTTTTTGTTTCCTCTTCAAGTAGCCCTAGGCACAGACTGTGGAAAAGAACTTTCACTGAGAGTTGTTGTCAAGCTTCTAAGAAATAACGAGTTTCCAAAATACCAGCAAATATTTTTTCACCCAATTTGATGATACTGGTGGTAATGATCAGTACACAAATCCCACTTGATCACGAAATTTGGTTCTTCTAGGTTGAAGCGTTCGTTTACAGAGGCAGTTCATATTTTTAGGTGTCCCTCTGTTCTCTCCTATATAGATAGATGAATTTGGAACTCTAAATACAACATAGTTTGTAGTAGCTCTTTGAAACTTGAAAACACAAAGTAGTTCTCAGTTTTGTCTCTATGGTTTGTTGCCTCTTCAAATGGCCCTAGGCAGAGACTGGGGAAAAGCACTTTCATTGAAAGGGGTTACCAAACTTTCAAGATATTAGGAGTTTCCGAAATACCAGCAAACAGTTTTTCACCCAATCTTGATGATACTTGGTGTTAATGACAAGTACACAAATCCCACTTGGCTCACCAAATTGTGTTCTTCTAGGTTGAAGTGTTCGTTTTCTCAGTAGCAGTTTTTATTTTTAGGTTTCTCTCTGTTCTCTT